>NC_064861.1:63559158-63664158 GCF_024139225.1 Suncus etruscus | reverse complement strand
AAAGAAAGAAAGAAAGAAAGAAAGAAAGAAAGAAAGAAAGAAAGAAAGAAAGAAAGAAAGAAAGAAAGAAAGAAAGAAAGAAAGAAAGAAAGAAAGAAAGAAAGAGCAAAGTTTACCTAGATCACAATTAAATCTGACACATTGCCAGTGGATCACAGAAAGACTGGGTACAAGAAGATGTAACTTCCTTCCCTTCTTTTGCCTTTTTTTTTCTTTCCCTCCCTCTCTTTCTTTCTCCATATGAGACCCCAGGCAGGGTCTCATATGTGCAAAGCAAATGTTCTATGATTGAGATATTCTCCTAAATTGAACCAATATTTTCTCTATAATACCAATTATATGCTAGGTACTTTGTCAAAAATATTTTATTCTTTATATAACTGTCACACAATCAACTTCCTAAAAAATGCACTGGAACTTAGAGTCTTACATTACATCCCCAAAGTAAAAAATATTCTTTTCATAAAGAATTGTAGATTTCCTCAAATGAATTAAGTGAATACTAAGCACTGCAAAGTAAATCCTTGATCTGAGAGGCTCGGTATTTCTGTAATACAACACAACCCCTAACAAAGTTAGGGTATATTCTGCTCAAGGTACTTCACTGAGTAGGGGGCTTGGGTTTTAGAGTTCACACATACAGAAGTGTTTGGAGGTCATTCCCAGCAATGCTCCACGCATTGGAGGAATGTAATCTACTCTAATCTAAATCGAGCTCAGGATCTCTCGCACATTCAAGGGATGTACTCAGCCACAGAACCACATTCTTTTCCCCCATAATATTTTTCTTGTCCTGGAAGTAGATAACACAGGCCTATTGTGATGAGTCTGCTTTTTTGTTTTGTTTTGTTAGGTTTTTTTTATTTGTTTGTTTTTAAACCACACCCAATGGTGCTCAGAGCTTTCTTCTGGCTCTGCACTCAGGAATCACTCCTGGCTGGCTCAGGGAACCATAATAGGATATAGGGGATCAAACCTAAGTGGACCATGTGCATAGCAAGTACCTTACTTGCTATGCTATCACTCTGGCCCAGAGTCTTTTTTTTTTTTGGTTTTTGGGTCACACCCGGCAGCGCTCAGGGGTTACTCCTGGTTCTATGCTCAGAAATCGCTCCTGGCAGGCCTGGGGATGCCGGGATTCAAACCAACGTCCTTCTGCATGCACGGCAAACACCTTACCTCCATGCTATCTCTCCGGTCCCCAGAGTCTATTTTTTTTTTTGGTTTTTGGGTCACACCTGGCAGTGCTCAGGGGTTACTCCTGGCTCTATGCTCAGAAATTGCTCCTGGCAGGCACAGGGGACCATATGGGACGCCGGGATTTGAACCATGGACCTTCTGTATGAAAGGCAAACGCCTTACCTCCATGCTATCTCTCCGGCCCCAGAGAGTCTATTTTTTGACAGCTTTCCAAACCGTTCACTTTGTCCTAAACCATAGTTAGCCACTGATTCCCTAGCTCTTTCTCTGTACCTGCATTGGTTCATGGCAGCTGTGCAGTTTGCTCCTAATGCTAAAGAGATTCTGCTTATGGGATGATATCATGAAGAAAAAAAAAAAAAGCACACCAGCAAGTCAGCAAATGAAAAAGATAAAAGAAGCAGAATTCTATTTTTTTTGGGGGGGGTAGTTTTTGGGTCACACCCAGTGGTGCTCAGGGGTTACTCCTGGCTCTTTGCTCAGAAATTGCTCCTGGCAGGCAATGGGGACCATATGGGATGCCGGGATTTGAACCACATCCGTCCAGAATAGGCTGCATGCAAGGCAAATGCCCTACTTATGTACTATCTATCTAGCCCAAAACTCAAGAATTTTACCCTCAAATAAGAAATCTGTGAGAGGCACTGCAGTGACGAGCACAACAGAGTGGTTTTGCCTTGCACACATGCACACAGCTTGACCTGGGTTCCATTTCTGACATTCCATATGGCCCCAAGCCTGCCAAAAGTGATTTCTGAGCACTGAGCCAGGAGTAACTTTTGAGCATGCCTCCAGGTATGACCCAAAAAACAAAAAAGAAAATCTGAGAAAACTATTCAAACTATTTTCTGAAAAATCTAAAAATAAGTTTTCAGGATATTTTTAGTGTTGATGATAAATACCACCTAATAGAATTAACATTCCTTTCAGTTGTACTCTGCATTCTTTTTTTTTGGTTTTTGGGCCACACCCGGCAGTGCTCAGGGGTTACTCCTGGCTGTCTGCTCAGAAATAGCTCCTGGCAGGCACGGGGGACCATATGGGACACCGGGATTCGAACCAACCTCCTTTGGTCCTGGATCGGCTGCTTGCAAGGCAAACACCGCTGTGCTATCTCACCGGGCCCATGTACTCTGCATTCTAACCTGGTTAATACACAAAGATTTAGCAACAGTTTACCCCAGTCTTCACAAAGAATTTTATATTTCCTCAAATAAATCAATTGAATACTTTACTAAGCAGTATTAAAGGAATTTATGTCCATGCCTTAATCCTTAATCCCACTTCCTCACTCAGTACATCAACATAGCAAAAAATAAGTTAGCCTGCTGTTTTAAGTACACACCGGCATTTAAGAGTCTTACATTGGGCCCAGAGAGATAGCACAGCGGTGTTTGCCTTGCAAGCAGCCGATCCAGGACCAAAGGAGGTTGGTTCGAATCCCGGTGTCCCATATGGTCCCCCGTGCCTACCAGGAGCTATTTTTGAGCAGACAGCCAGGAGTAACCCCTGAGCACCGCCAGGTGTGACCCAAAAACCAAAAAAAAAAAAAAAAAAAAAAAAAGAGTCTTACACATAGCAAAAATAAGCTAGCCTGTTGTTTTAAGTACAATACTGCTTTTAAGAATCTTATGTGGGGCCGGGCGGTGGCGCTAAAGGTAAGGTGCCTGCCTTGCCTGCGCTAGCCTTGGATGGACCGCGGTTCGATCCCCCGGTGTCCCATATGGTCCCCCAAGCCAGGAGCAACTTCTGAGCACATAGCCAGGAGTAACCCCTGAGTGTTACCGGGTGTGGCCCCCCCCCAAAAAAAAAAAGAATCTTATGTGAGGGGACAGGACAGATAGCATGGAGGTAAGGCGTTTGCTTTTCATGCAGAAGGACGGTGGTTTGAATCCCGGCATCCCGTATGGTCCCCTGTGCCTGCCAGGAGTGATTTCTGAATATAGATCCAGGAGTAACCCCTGAGCACTGCCGGGTGTGACCCAAAAACAAAACAAAACAAAAAATCTTATGTGGGATATGGACATAACTCAGTGGTAAACATATGCTTTGCAAGCATAAGGCCCTGGATTCCAAGGGTAGCACCTCGCATCACTATGATCCCCAGCACTGCATCTATAATTCCTGGAACCCCACCCTGCTTCCCAATGAGAACTGCAACTAGCTGTGGCACAACCCTGGCACAGAAGCAAGTGATAACTTTGGACATCACAACACTAACACAACGATAGGAAGGAAACAAAATTAACTGCATGATACAGTATTTCTGAGAAATAGCCATGGGAAGGAGGGCACCGCAAGATAGTACAATGGATAGGGTACCTGCCTTACAAGCACCTCAACTTACAAGTTCTCCAAGCACCTCTAAATGATCTCTAAACAGAATGATCTCTAAACAGAGTCAGGAGTAACCCTTGAGTACCACAGGCATGCTCTCCCCAGAAAATAAATGCCAGAATCAGAGAGATGATACAGTAAGGAAGGCTCCTCTGCCTTGAACATGTCTGACCCTACCTAGTTCAATACCATATGGCACAAATATGGTTTCTGAGCACCATATGGAGGTGATTTCTGAACAAAGAGCCTGAAGTCAGGTGTTTCCCAAAATTTTGTAATCAATAAGACTTAAAATATCAGTCTGGTAATATTGATTCCTATCATCTTTCCTATTTATGAGTGTTAAAGAGTAGTATTCCTAGTACTTGACATTAATACAATCACAACACCTGTATTGTACTTTATGCTTACATAGAGTATGAAAGAAGAAATAGAATCCTTTAGTCACATATGTGATACTTTGCTACTGTGCAGTGATTTTATCAAGGAACTTTTTCTTATGGCTTCCATGAAGTTTCTTTTCTTCTTTTTTGGTTTTTGGGTCACACCCGGCAGCGCTCAAGGGTTACTCCTGGCTCTATGCTCAGAAATTGCTCCTGGCAGTTTTGGGGGACCATATGGGAAGCAGGGATTTCAACTACAGTTCTTCTGCATGCAAGGCAAACTACCTCCATGCTATCTCTCTGGCCCTTTCCATGAAGATTTTGCTTTAAAACCAGGTTCTTAGGGCCTGAGCATTGTCAGGTAAGGGCATCCCTCAAAAAGAAGTAAGTACAATGGGTAGGGTGCTTGACTTACACACAACTCGATTCCTGGCACCACATATGGTCCAAAGACCACCAGGAATGATCACCAGTGCTGAGTCAGGGGTAATTCCTGAGCACAACAAAATATGGCCCCAAAAGTACCAAAAAAATCAAAGCTGACCCGGAGAGATAGCACAGCCGCGTTTGCCTGGCAAGCAGCCGATCCAGGACCAAAGGTGGTTGGTTCAAATCCCGGTGTCCCATATGGTCCCCCGTGCCTGCCAGGAGCTATTTCTGAGCAGACAGCCAGGAGTAACCCCTGAGCAACACTGGGTGTGGCCCAAAAACAAAAACAAAAAGAAAAAAAATCAAAGCTGAATATTATATAAACTTAACAGTCAATTATTATTATTGTGGTCTTTGAGCCACAAATGGCAGCTTGTAGGGCCCACCCCCACTGATAACAATCATTCTTTTTACACCCCTAGATAGAAACTTCAGAGCTAATTCACCATATCCAACATGCCCCCACATCCTGTCATCTTCCTTTAATACTTCAGCTCTCAATTTTCCACCACAATGTCTCTAAGGGATCAAATGCCTGAGCTAGTAACAGAAGCTGGCTGCCAATAATCTTTGGGTGCATGGGCAGTCCAATAGAAGCTGAAGAGAGAAGGCAGGAACTCCAGTAGGTTCTGCTGTCCCTTGGCAAAACAACCTGTTTGAAGATGTTTCTTCAAGTCAAATCTTCCCCTCTCTTATCCCTGTCTTATTGTCATCCCCACATTTCCCTTAAATGGCTCTCACCTCTACTTTGGATTGCTTTCAGTACAACAGCTGTAGTTTTTCCTACCTTTGGCCTTTCCTCTTAGATTTGCATCCAATGCATCCACTGCTGCCAGCCCCAAATTCTGTTCCCATCATGTCACTTCCTGGCTCAAAAATGGATTGCATCAGTTCCTCCACCCCTTCTCTTTTCAACCTCTCCCCTATTCTCGGGGCCTTTCCCCTCGCTGTACAAATATGTCTCAATGCTTGTGAATTTAAAACAAAGCAAAACAGACCAAATCAAACACAGAAAGTAATACCTTTCCTGGACAGTGACTGGACATAGTCAACTCTATGTATCTTATTCTCTTCTTTTATTTTCCTAAAAGGCTTTCAAAAACATGCTCTTCCCCATTTTCTCTCCCCTCACCCTGACCCTTCTCTCTCTTCTCCTCTCCTCCACTCCCCCAGGCCTCTCTTCAGACCTTCCTCACCCCTCTCCCCCCAAAAAAAAGAAAAAAAATGCTCTACTCTGCTGTAATCTGTTTCCCCTATATGTAGGAAGACCTCGATTCAATCCATAGCACTGAAAAAATACGTTGCTTAAGTATTTTAGCTAGGGGGCCAGAGAGATAGCATGAAGGTAAGGCGTTTGCCTTGCATGCAGAAAGATAGCAGATCAAATCCTGGCATCCCATATGGTTCCCCAAGCCTGCCAGGAACGATTTCTGACTGTAGAGCCAGGAGTAACCCCTGAGCGCTGCTGGGTGTAACCCCCCCCCAAAAAAAAAAGTATTTTAGCCAAAGATGTGACCTGGCTATAAAACACATATCCCTTGTCTGGATAAGGTTTGGGGCTTGATCCCCAGTACCATTAAAAAAAAAAAAAAAAAGAACAGGAGTGCAGAGTGATAGTACAGTGGGTAGGTAGGTTATTTGCCTTGCATGTAGATAACCAGGATTCAATTCCCAGCACCTATATTTCCTCCAAGTCTGCCAGAAGTCATTCTTTTTTGTTGTGGTGGTGGTGGTGGTTTTAAGGTCACACCCGGCAGTGCTCAGGGGTTATTCTTGGCTCCAGGCTCAGAAATTGCTCCTGGCAGGCACAGGGGACCATATGGGACCCCGGGATTCGAACCGATGACCTCCTGCATGAAAGCAAACGCCTTACCTCCATGCTATCTCTCCGGCCCCAGAAGTCATTCTTAAATTCAGGGCCAGAAGTGAAGATTAAGCATAGCCAGATGAGAGATGGCCCGAGAGATAGCACAGCAGTAGGGCGTTTGCCTTGCAAGCAGCTGATCCAGGACCGACAGTCATTCGAATCCCAGCATCCCATAAGGTCCCCCGAGCCTACCAAGAGTGAGTTCTGAGCACAGAGCCAGGACTAACCCTTGAGTGCCACCAGGTGTGACCCCCCCCCCAAAAAAAAATAGCATAGCCAGGTGGCCAAAATCAAACCCCACCAAAATAAACAAACAACCAAATTCCTTAGTCTATTCACAACCTCCTGCTGATAATGAGAATGTCAATGATGTTGTTCTCTAATTACCAATGGATTTATTTTTTGTCCTTGACTTTCTTGGTTTGTTACATCTAAAGACACTGTTCACCTTCACTTTTTTTTTTCCTTCAGTTTTTGGGTCACATCTGGTGGTTACATCTGGTTCTGCGCTCGGAAATTACTCCTGGTAGGCTCTAAGGGGACCATCTGGGATGCTGAGGATTCAACCCTGGTAGGTCGCACGCAAGGCAAATGGTCTCTCTACCTGCTGTCCTATCGCTTCAGCCTCTCCTTTCTTATTTTAAATATAGGAAACTGAAGGATTCCATGCTGGTTTGACTTCTCTTCCTATGTATATATGTATGTACATTTGTACATATGTATTTATTTCTCTTCCCTTTCATTACAATGACAGGGACATATACATTTGGCCATGATGCTCACAAATTTGGCTACAGTGCTCACTAGATATTGGTACACTTAATTGTAGTACTCTCCAGGAACCATATATTTTCTGGTGTTTGAACACCTGGTTGTACACTTGACAGGGATTGCGATGATGCTAATACAGGGGCTCATCAGAGTTTGCACTCCTGAATGTGCAAACACACCATTAGCTGCAGTGCTCACTCAGCTGAGGTGCCTGGCAAGATGGTAGTACTCACCCATACCTGGGTATGCTCTGAAAATCACATACTTTGTTGTAGCACTGGACCATCCCTGACAGCAGAGCCATTAGGACTGTACTTGGGGCAAATGGGCAGCACTAAACTCCTGACTTGCCAGGCAGGTGCTTTCAGTAACTGGGCCGGCCCACAGGTTGCTGACTTCCCTTTAATTTGCACTTTCTCTTGATGACTGTCCTCATACTCATGGCATCAATTACCACCTCCACCCTGACATTTCATAAATCTTCAGCTTAGGCCTGGCTTATCTCTTAACTATAGTCCCATACTTTATTTAAACCAGAAAAAAATGGTCTTTTGTATCACAATATCCATAGGTAGCTAAAGTTTAACATGTAAAAAACTAATCTTTTCTTAAATATATGTTGTAGGGGCTGGTGTGATAATACAGACCTTGCATGTAGCAGACCTGGTTTCATCCCAGCATCATGAATAGGGTCTCTTGAGTACCACTAGGAATGATCTCTGAACAAAAAGCCAAGAGTAAGCCCTTAGAACTGTAGGGTGTGGCCAAAAGGAAGCACACAACAAATACATGTTATATCAGCTCACATTTGAAAATAAAGTCTACCCCAAAATGTAGAAGGCAAATTCTCCAAAAGTGTCTGCAATTAACAAAGACCAGCCTTATTTACTATTCGTTGGGGGAAAAAAACTGAAATCAAAATATATATGTCTTGTGGGTTACTGTAGAAGTTTTTTGTTTGGTTTTTTTGGGACCACACCTGGCAGCACTCAGGGGTTACTCCTGGTTCTGCACTGAGAAGTTACTCCTGGCAGGCTCAGGGTACTATATGGGATGCCAAGGATTGAACCCAGGTTGGTCTTGTATAAAGCAAACACTTTCCCTGCTGTGCTATCACTCAGATCCAGAAGTTTTATCTTTGTAAATATGTCAAAATTTAAAAAATTAAATCAGATATTATTTTATATCTTGTGTTTTACATAAGGGACACATTCAACAACACTTGGGGATCACTCCTAGCAGTGTTCAGGAACTGTGGGGTGCTAGAGATAGAACTAGCCCTCCAATTAACTTAGTCTGTTCTTTCTAGCTCAAATATTTTTTTCACACACCCAGCTGTGCTCAGGTAAGGCTTAGTTCTAGCGCTGTGCTCAGGGATCATTCCTGGCTGAGCTCAGGAAGCCATAGAAGATGCCAGAAACTGAACCTGGATTGGCATGTGCAAGGCAAATGCAATACCTACCGACCCACTGTATATCTCTCCAGCCCCAAACACTAAACTTCTTTTATTTATTTTTTATTTGGGGCCTCACATGGTGATGCTTGGGGTTATTCTTGGCTATGTGCTCAGAAATCTTTCCTGGCCTGGGGGACCATATGGGACACCAGGGATTGAACCCAGGTCTATCCTGGGTCAACCACATGCAAGGCAAACACCCTACCACTGCGCTATCACTTCAGCCCTAACACTAAACTTTTTTTTTCTAAAATAATATGGAATGCTTCATGAATTTGCATGTCATCCTTGCGCAGGGGCCATGCTAATCTTCTCTGTATCATTCCAATTTTAGTATATGTGCTGCCGAAGCGAGCACAACACTAAATTTCTTCCCTTTTTTTGGAGGGGGGAGGAGTCACACCCGGCAGTGCACAGGGATCACTCCTGGTTCCATGCTCAGAAATCGTTCCTGGCAGTCTTGGGGGACCATATAGGATGCTGGGATTCAATCCACCAACCTTCTGCACGCAAGGCAAACGCCTTACCTCCATGCTATCTCTCCGGCCCAGCACTAAAAATTTTTTTTTTTTTTTTTTTTTGGTTTTTGGGCCACACCCCGCGATGCTCAGGGGTTACTCCTGGCTGTCTGCTCAGAAATAGCTCCTGGCAGGCACGGGGGACCATATGGGACACCGGAATTCGAACCAACCACCTTTGGTCCTGGATCGGCTGCTTGCAAGGCAAATGCAAGGCAAACGCCGCTGTGCTATCTCTCCGGGCCCCCAGTACTAAATTTCTTATCCACATTTCCAATACCAGTTATCTCCCACTCTTTTTCTTTTTCTTTTGTTTTTTGGGCCACACCTAGTGACTCTCTCAGTGGGTTACTCCCACTCTCTTTTGGTCTAATATTTATCCAACTTTTCAAGCCAGAAAACTAGATATTCTCCGGTACTATTCTTTCTTCCTCAGACCCCAAGCTTGCTCAATTACACCTATTCTTTTACACCTATCTCATTTACATTTTCCAACTTCAAGTTTCGCAGTTTCACTATACTTTTTTGTTTTTTGTTTTTAGGTCACACCTGGTAGCGCTCAGGGGTTACTCCTGGCTCTGTGCTCAGAAACTGCTCCTGGCAGGCACAGGGGACCATATGGGATGCCAGGATTCAAACCACCTTCTGTCCTGGAACGGCTGTGGGCAAGGAAAATGCCCTTCCGCTGTGCTACCTCTCCGGCCCCAGTTTCACTATTCTTATGATGTTGCAACTACCTTCTAACTGTTTTTCCTTAGCTCATATCTTCAGCTCCTTCGCTCATCTGCCAATCTGAACTTTCTAGGACACCACTCCCAGTCTAAAACAATTAAATGCCTGGGCAGTTCTCTAGACCTAAAACTTTTGACAGTACACACCCACTGACTGTACATTCTCCAATTATGAATATTCATTAATTTCATATAAATAGAAAACAGATAAAAATAGAAATCAAAGAACAATGAGATAAAGATGAAATATACTAACATGTTCCTGATGAAATCATGCTATTTTAGTTTCTATATGACTCAAAGTATAATACACTCAGGGTGAAGTTCATTAATGATAATGTGTGTGACTCCTTATTTCTAATAGTCTTCATGGCAATTTCATTTAGGCTTACTTCTTTTTTTTGTTGTTGGTTTTGGTTTTGGTTTTTGGACCACACCCAGTGGCATTCAGCAGTTACTCTTGGCTCGGTGCTGAGAGTTACTTCTGGCAGACTCAGGGAACCAGGTGGGATGCTGGGGATTGAACCTGGGTTGGCTGCATGTGGAAAAAACACCCTTACCTAATCGCTCCAGCACCTAGGCTTACTTAGAGATAAGTAAGATTACCTTGGGGCCGGTGAGGTGGTGCTAGAGGTAAGGTCGCTGCCTTGCAAGCGCTAGGACCACGGTTCGATCCCCCAGCGTCCCATATGGGCCCCCCCAAGCCAGGGGCAATTTCTGAGCCCTTAGCCAGGAGTAACCCCTGTGCATCAAACGGGTGTGGCCCCCCCCAAAAAAAGATTACCTTGTAATGTGAGAGTTACTACTTAAGAGGAGAAATATCAGCTCTTTATTTCTGTTATTGTTACAGTGTTAGGACTATCTGAAATTCATGATTTCTTTTTGCTACTGCTCAAACCATTTGTTCATTTTTTTTTTGTTTTTGTTTTTTTTTTTGGGGGTCACACCCGGCGGTGCTCAGGGGTTACTCCTGGCTGTCTGCTCAGAAATAGCTCCTGGCAGGCACGGGGGAACCATATGGGACACCGGGATTCGAACCAACCACCTTTGGTCCTGGATCGGCTGCTTGCAAGGCAAACGCCGCTGTGCTATCTCTCCGGGCCCACCATTTGTTCATTTTATAAAGATTTACTTTTAAAAAAATTTACTCAAAAGAAAAGCCCCGTGGGGCTGAGGCGATAGTACAGCAGAGAGGGTGTTTGTTTTGTACAGGGCGGACTCAGATTTGATGACCGACCCAAATTTGATCCCCACTATCCCATGTGGCTCCTAAGTCCACCAGGAATGATTTCTAAGTGCAGAGTCAGGAGTAACTCTTGTGTACCTCTGGGTATAAAATAAATCCAGTCAACTCTCAATGGCAATAAAATACACTGTGTGATAATGACTGCCAAAGTAGAACTACTACTCAGTCCCTTTCTGACATCCTGAGGCATCACCTTCTATTTCCAATATATAGAGGCACTGTCATAAGACAGAATTCATAACATTGATAGAAAAATAATGTTGTCTACACATTAAATACTAATAAAAGTCAAATTAGGGGCCGGAAAGATAGCACAGCAGTCTTTCCTTGGCTAGCGCCTGCAAGGCAGACACCTTACCTCTAGCGCCATCTCACCAGCCCCCATACTTTTTTTTTTTTTAATTGTTGTGCAGGCCAAATCTTTTGATGCTGGGATATAGAGCCCATGTGGTATCAGGAACCTAGCACGCAGGCTTGTGCTCAACCACTTATAGTAGTAATGTAGAACACACATATCTTTCTTGCTTTATCTGTAGTACTATAGCTCCGGCCCCTATTTCTATCTTTCTTTTACTTCAAAATGAGTTATTTGTTTTGTTTTGTTTTGATTTGATTCTGATTCAGGTAGGGGTTATGCCTAGTTGTGCTCAGGGATCACTCCTAACAGTGCTGGGGGACCATATGTGGTGCCAGGGTTCAAACCAATGTCAGTTGTATGGAAGGCACGTGCCTAAACTCCTGTACTACCGCTCCCAGTTTTTATCACTTACAATCTGCTGCTTACAGTAGTTGTTCTTTTGGATTGCTTACCTCTACATTTCCAGTGCCTAAAAATACACTCAGCCCATATACTGTTAAATGAGTAATAACCCTTGGAGGAAGGTATTACAATCATTTTGGTTTTACAGATGAGGAAATTTAAGATTAAGTTATAAGGCTGAGTAACCTGCCTAGGGGTAACAAACCACCAATCAGAAAGAAGCCCAAGGGTGTCAGACCACAAAGTCCTCATTTGTACTAGATCTACACAGGGCAAATTAGCTTCTTAAGGTGAGTTTTGTGAGTTTGCTCTTTAAGCCTGTGTTCTCCCTTGAACACACATTATCTTGCTTGCTTATTTGTTTCTTTGCCTGCTTATTTACACTCTGGAGAAGACTGTCTTCTCTCTAGAACATGTTTCCTCCTTACCTTTTTTGGTTTTTGGGTCACACCAGGGTTCAGGGGTTATTCCTGGCTCTGTGCTCAGAAATCGCTCCTGGCAGGCACGGGGGACCATATGGATGCCAGGATTCAAACCACCTTCTGTGCTGGGTCAGCTGAGTGCAAGGCAAACGCCCTACCACTGTGCTATTTCTCTGGCCCCACATCTTTTTTGTTTTTTTTGGGGGGGAGGCACATGCTCCTGGCAGGAGCAGAGGACCATATGGGATGTCTAGGATCAAACCCAGGTCCATCCCAGGTCATCTGCATACAAGGCAACACTGGTCTTCCTCTTTCACATCTTTCTTTTTTTTTTTTGTTTTTTTTGTTTGTTTGTTTGTTTTTGGGCCACACCTGGCAGTGCTCAGGGGTTACTTCTGGCTGTCTGCTCAGAAATAGCTCCTGGCAGGCACAGGGGACCATATGGGACACCGGGATTCGAACCAATCACCTTTGGTCCTGGATCAGCTGCTTGCAAGGCAAACGCCGCTGTGCTATCTCTCCGGGCCCCCTCTTTCACATCTTTCTAAGCAAGCTCTCAATTCAATAAAAACTACTTCGCTTTAATTAGGGCAGGACACAATTCAATCTTCTGCTTCCTCTCAGCATTTTCCCAGGCATTTTCAACCTCTAGTCCATACTACCCATATCTCTAGAGCCCTCTTCAGCATATGGACTCCTCAAGAATATTTTTTCTTTGGTTTTGGGGTCACACCCGGCAGTGCTCAGGGGTACTACTGGCTCTGCACTTAGAAATTGCTCCTGACAAGCACAGGGAACCAAATGGGATGCCAGGATTTAAACCACCATCCATCCTAGATCAGCTGCAAGCAAGCCAAATGCCCTAATGCTGTGCTATCTCTCCGGCCCCTCCTCTCAAGAATTCTATAATTATAAGTGTTTTTAGCTCTTTGCCAGACTTATTTGCATTTGGGAGAAGGGAAGGAGCCACATCTAGCAGTACTCAAGATAACTCCTGGAGGTGCTTAAGGGACCATGTGGGCCCCTGGCAAGCAAAGCCTGTGCTCAGTCATTGAGTGATAGTTCCAGCCCTGACATACTTTTCTTCATTGTTTTGGGGCCACATCCAGTGATGTTCAGGGGTTAATCCTGGCTCTGCACTCAAGAATTATTCCTGGTAGTGTTTGGGGAACCATATGGAAGGCCAGTGATCAAACAGGGCAAGTACATGAAAGTGCCCTATCACTGTACTATTGTTTTTTTTGTTTGTTTTTTGTTTTTTGTGGTTTTTGGGTCACACCTGGCAGTGCTCAGGGGTTACTCCTGGCTCCAGGCTCAGAAATTGCTCCTGGCAGGCACGGGGGACCATATGGGACACCGGGATTCGAACTGATGACCTCCTGCATGAAAGGCAAACACCTTACCTCCATGCTATCTCTCCGGCCCCCACTGTACTATTATTTAGGCCCCATACTACCTCAGAACCCAATAGATTTTTTTTTTTTTGGTTTTTCGGCCACACCCGTTTGATGCTCAGGGGTTACTCCTGGCTAAGCGCTCAGAAATTGCCCCTGGCTTGGGGGGACCACATGGAATGCGGGAGGATCGAACCGCAGTCCTTTCTTGGCTAGCGCTTGCAAGGCAGACACCTTACCTCTAGCGCCACCTTGCTAGCCCCAATTTTTGTCTTGGGGCCTCTGTAGGGATTTAACCTGGGCCTCCCACAAGCAAAACATGTGCTAACCCATTGAGCTCTCTGACTCCAATAAAGGACATTTTCCCCTCAGGCCATAACCAGTATTACTCAGAAGTTACTTCCAGCTCCGTGCTAAAGGTTGCTCCAGGAGGTGTTCTACATCAGCCCTCCAGTACATGTTGCGATTCAAAGCAATCACTCATCCTATGGAGCCTCAGGCCCTCTCTCTCTACCATTACTATAAACATCCTGTGGGCAGGAATCAGTTATCTTCGAGTGCTTCTGACAGTAGTAAAAAAGAATAAATGTTTGATGAATGAATAATCCCCCAAATCCCAGAGATAAAAAGGAACCCCTTTTATATTAACCACAGGAACCAGCGAGAACAGTTTTTCTTTCATTGGGGGTGGCAAAAGCATGCCTGAAATTCTCAGCCCACACCACAAAAGAGAATCACTGTGCTGTGGTAAAGACAGTTTTTCAAGTTTTGAGATATCTAACAGAAGGGTTAATATAGCTCCAAACCCTTAAGAGCTTAACATAAAACCTAGCAATTAGAAAGTAGTGACCTACTTTCCAAATGGAACATCAACTCTCAATTTTAAATATTTTACTGGTTAAATTAAACCACTGTTTTTAGAGAGTTTGCCTATTCTAGATAATTTTATACCCTCTGGCTTGAAAGTGTTGTTTTAGGACCAATGAGAGAATAGTGGTCAGGGCACTGGCCTTACACAAAGCCAACGAGGGTTCTAACCCTGGCACCACATTTAGTCCCACAAATGTGTCAGATGTGATCCCTGAAAACAGAACCAGGAGTAAACAACAGTTTTGTGAAGCTAAAAACAAATAAAAGTAAAAAAGCAGGGGCCGGAGAGATAGCATGGAAGTAGTGTGTTTGCCTTTCATGCAGGTCATTGGTTCGAATCCCGGCATCCCATATGGTCCTCCCGAGCCTGCCAGGAGCGATTTCTGAGCCTGGAGCCAGGAGTAACCTCTGAGCGCTGCCGGGTGTGACCCAAAAACAAAAAAAAAAAAAAAATTAAAAATTAAAAAGCATTATTGTGTACTTCCACACACATATAGGACAAAAATGAAGAGGAGGTAGTAGATAGGTGCCTTCTTTACACACAGCTGACACAGGTGCAAATTCTTGCACAGCATGTGGTCCTGAGTCCTTTCAGGAGAGATCCTAGAGTACAAAGACAATCCTAAACTCTGAGACAGCCAGGTATGGACCAAAAAATAAGGTGTTAGTCATGCCTGAGAGATATAGTACAGGGGGTAAGGCACTTTCCTTGGAGCTGACCTCAGTTCGATCATACAAGCACAACCTGAAATGAAACCCCAAAGAATTGAGAGTAGACCCCAGTACTCTCAGGACCTGAAACTACCACCTCCCAAACCTCAAAGAACTGCTTGTTGACAAAATAGAAAATAATGTAGAACTTGTATTAGGTAAAACAGCATTTAAAGCTTCTGCACTGCAAAAGAAACTACCTGCATCAAGAGAAACAGCTCAATAAATAAAGGCCAGGCTTTCCACATGGGAGGACCAAGTTCAATCCCCAGCAAGCACCACAAGTTCCTACAAACACTTGCCAGCACTACTGGGTGTGGCCCCAAAACCAAAACCAAAACCAAAATTGCTGCTGCACTTGAGAAAGTACAGGAATTAAGATGCTGTTTTACAGCAAGATACCCAAATTTCACCCTCGTAGCAGATGTGGTTCCCACCAGCACCACTAGGAATGATACCTGGGTACAAAGAGTAAGCCAGGAGCAATGCAGGTGTGGTCCATAACCAAACCAAACAAAACAAAACAAAAAACCTATGGGGAGAAGAGCTTTACCAGACATTCCTGCAAAGACAAACATATGGCAATTGAACATGATAAAAAATTCATTATTGATACTCAGGAAAACACATATCAAGAGGACAGAACGAACGGGGCTGGAGTGATAATACAGTGGGTAGGGTGTCTCCCTTGCACAAGGCCAACCCGGGTTCAATCCCTGCCACCCTGAGTAGAGCCAGGAGTAAGCCCTGAGCACAGCGTGGTGTGACAAAAAAAATCATCTGGGGGCCGGAGAGATAGCATGGAGGTAGGGCATTTGCCTTGCTTGCAAAAGGACGGTGTTTCGAATCCCAGCATCCCATATGGTCCCCCGAGCCTGCCAGGAGCGATTTCTGAGCATAGAGCCAGAATCACCACCGAGTGCTGCCAGGTGTGCCCCAAAACCAAAATAAGAAAAAAAAATCATCTGATATAAACTTATACTATGTGTTACCACCATTGAACATTACAAAGATAGTACTACATTCAATATTTTGGCTCTAAGAACTCAAAATTATTTAGCTAAACCAATTTCAGATAACAATTTGGGAGGGCTCAGGGGACTATAATTGTCCCGTGGAACTGATCCCAATGCTACCATATTTGAAGCATGTGCACCATTCCTTTAAACCCTCTTCAAGGTTCTTATATATGTGCTGCCCAAGTGACACTTAGTGTCACTCAGTAACTCTGTAGTTGCTTTTTCACTTTTGTTTTTTGCTTTTTTTGTCCACACCCAGTGATGCTCAGGGATTACTCCTGGATATGTGCTCAGAAATCGCTCCTGGCTTGGAGGACCATATGGGACACCAGAGGATCGAACCGCAGTCCGTCTTAGGCTAGGGCGCATAAGGCAGATGCCTTACGGCTCACGCCACTGCTCTGGCCCAATCACTCTGTAGTTTTACTTCTTTTCTGAACCCTAATTTCTGAGCAGTGTTCACTAAGTAAAGGAAATTTCCGTCACTAAGTGAAAGAAAAACAGTATGAAGTAAAAGTGGGACACTGGAAATTCACAAATTGCTTTAGGGAAAAAAAAAAAAGTGAAAATCACTTTGCCAAGTAGAACTTCTGGGCACAGGGTAAGATGAGTAGTTCCTTCTCCCCACTCTAGTTCTTCCTTTGCAGGAATACCCTCCTGACTCATCTCTGCCCAGCGTGTCCTTGGAGATCCGCCTCAAGATTCAGCTCCCAGACAAAAGATCTTCCCGACTAAACCCAGTTTCCACCAACTACTTCCTAACTTTGCATTGCGTGAGCACTTATGTATGGTTTGCATTGCACAATCAGACATTTGTAAATTGCTGCTTTTTTTCTGTTATCTCCCCCAACTCCAGACCAAACAGACATGGCTTTTATGTTGTCTTCTATTTGTCAGCAATAAAAAGCTGCTTCAGTGATGGGAGGCGTAGAATCTGTGCAGCAACCAAGTCTGGCTTTCAGTGCTGGCGCTTTTTGTTTTTTGTGGTTTTTTTTTTTTTTTTGGCTTTGTGTTTTGTTTGTTTGTCACCTTTAATTTTACCATACATTGCCTCTTAAAAGACCTAGTGTTGGGGCCAGAGAGATAACATAGAGGTAAGGCGTTTGTCTTGCATGCAGAAGGACGATGGTTCGAATCCCAGCATCCCAAAGGGTCCCCCGTGCCTGCCAGGAGCGATTTCTGAGCACAGAGCCGAAAGTAACCACAAACAAACAAACAAACAAACAAGCAAAAAAAGACCAGCGTTCACATCCCACCGGTCCTCGGGCAAACAGCTTCAGCTTTCTTCGAAAACGCCTACTAAGCTTGCAGAGGAGCGCGCCTCGGAGCGCTTCGGAAACTGGCAGCCTTGCCCTCTCTTGCAACAGGGCCGAAGCTCGAGCTGGCAGTCCGCGCGTCCAAACACGTGAGGCTCTCATGTCCAACAAGCCTCATTAGCCGGCCGTGCCAGCGTGCTGCTTCGGCTTTCTGGAGAGGAGATCTCCTTTGCTCACCGTAAAGCAGCGCCAAGGATGGGTTTCAATTCTCATCAATTAACCAGCGGCTTTGGGGGCGGGGACCGGCCCAAGCTTCCCTGCCTAAACTGTGGCATCGCTCGGGAGGGTTCAATGTGTCCCTTTGCTAGTTTACTTATTGATTTGCTTTTTGGATCCCACCCAGAGGCGCTCAGGGGTTCCTCCTGAATCTACACTCAGAAATCGCTCCTGGCATGCTGAGGGGTGGGGGGGGAACCCCCTATGGGATGCCGGGATTCGAACCACCTTCCTTTCTGCATGCGAAGCAAACGCCTTACCTCCGTGCTATCTCTCCGCCCTTGTTTATGTTTTCTTTTTTTGGGGGGGGGGCCACACCCGGCTGTGCTCAGGGGTTCCTCCTGGCTGTCTGCTCAGAAATAGCTCCTGGCAGGCACGGGGGACCATATGGGACACCGGGATTCGAACCAACCACCTTAGGTCCTGGATCGGCTGCTTGCAAGGCAAACGCCGCTGTGCTCTCTCTTATCTCTCCCGGCCCCTTGTTTATGTTTTCAAAGAGAGCCTGCTGGGGGGGTGTGTGGTGGTGCAGAGAGAGAGAGAGATCGCCTGGCCGCCGAGGTCTCCCCTCTCTAAGTGGGGTGTCAGCGAGGCGATCAGGGGCGGGGCTCGAAGCCAGAAGCCCGCGCCCCAAGTCAGGGCCGCCGAAGCCCACCTTGTGCGGCAGCGGCTGCTCCGAGACTCACTAACTTTTCCCGCAAAGGGGCATCAACGTGTCCCGAGTGAGAGGCAGGGGCGACGGCTCCCGGGATCTGGGGCGCCTTGGGGCAAGGGAAGGGAAAGGAAAGGAAGAGTCGGGGAACAAAAGTGGGCCCGCCCGCCCCAAGCCCCGGCCCCGCTGGCGCTCACCCTCCAGCAGCACCTCCTTGCCCGCGCGCTTGAGCGCCTGCACGGCCTGGTCGTGGGTGGCCTGGCGCAGGTCGGTGCCGTTGACCGACAGGATGGCGTCGCCCAGCCGCAGCGCCCGGCTCTGGTCGGCCGCCAGCCCCGGGAAGATCTTGGAGATGAGGATGGGCATGCGGTTCTCGCGGCCGCCCTTGATGCTGATGCCCAGGCCGCCCGCCTCCTGCTTCACCACGCGCACCCGCCGCACGGGCGGAGACGCGCCCGCCTCCCACGCCGGCGGGGCCCGCGACGGCGAGGCGGACGGCGACGGCGACGACGACAGCGCCGGGGACAGCGCCGGCGCCGGCGGGCTCGGGGGGCCGGCCAGGCCGCGGCCGGGGCTCCCGGGCAGCGAGTCGCCGCCGCCGCCGCCGCCGCCGTTGGACAGGCCGTTGAAGGCGGCCAGCCCCGGGCACGGCTCCGCTTCGGCCGCCGAAGCCGCGTCGCCCGTCAGGCTCAGGCTCTCGCCGCTCAGCTCGGCCACCACGCGCACCCAGCGCTCCCGCAGCAGCAGCTCCACCAGCCCCGCTTTGGTGGCCCGCGTCCACACCGCCATGGCCGGCCCCGCTCCCGCTCCCGCCGCCGCCGCCGCCGCCGCCGCAGCAGCTCCCCGCCTCAGTCCAGTCTGGCCGCCTCGCCTCGCTCGGCGCTCGCCCCTTCCCGCCCGGAGGGGGCGTGGTCGGGCACGCCCCTTCGTTAATTATTCATGACACGCCCTTCCGTCGCCAGGGCCGGGCACGGGGAGAGGGAGGGGGGGAAGAGGGAGAGACCGGCGGAGGCGCTTCCGGGAGGGTCCAGAGTTACTCACACGGGGCCGCTGGAGCGGTGGCGCAAGGGGTAAAGGCTTAGTCTGTGCTAGCCTAGGACGGACCGCGGTTCGATTCCCCACCCCACCTCCGGCGTCCCATAGGGGACGATTTCTGAGCGCATAGCAAGGAGTTACCACCTAAGCGTCACCGGGTGTGGGCCCCCCCCCCCCAAGAAAATAAGAGCTGCGGGCCCAAGAGATGGCATAGAGGCATGCCTTGCATGCAGAAGGTCAGTGGTTCGAATCCCGGCATCCTATATGGTTCCCCCCCCACCCGAGTCTGCCAGGCTCTGAGCCTAGAGTCAGGCTGATGACAATGAAAAATGATTAGGTAGAGCAGAAGAAACTGCCTCAGCAAATGCTAAGGAATGATTCCAACCATTTGTCACTTGCTCTGTAATCATCTACTTGCCTATACTGCAGCAGAGGGCCAATTATTCCCTTCAAAAATAAAAGGTGTGCCTCAAAGATATTTCAAACCACGACTACTTAGGATTATGACAGAATTCCAATCTGAGAGACTGGAGAGCTAGTACAGGAGTTAAAGCACTTGCCTTGAATGTAGCAGACCCCTGTCAAATCCCCACCAAGCACTGCCAGAAGTAACTGAACACAAAGCCTGGAGTAGCTGTTAGACAGGACAGGTGTGGCCTGATTCACCCCTCCCAAATGAATTCCAGTGTGAATAAGGTATATGATCAATGTAAGTGGAAATTGGCAGGGTAAGAAAGTGAAAAGCCTTCCTAATAAGGAAAGTGTTTAGACCCTTTAAATAAGCTTTTAAATAAGGAAACAGTTTTTTTTTTGTTGGAGCAAGTGTAGATGAGGGATCTACCAGAAATTGTGCATTTCAGATTCTGGAATGGCTTTTATTCAGGAACAATTCAGTTCACTGACTTCTTTCAACTTCATGGGCTCGCAGTGGTCCTCAAACTATGGCCCGTGGGCCACATATTGTATTTGTATCTGTTTTGTTTCTTCATTGCAAAATAAGATATATGCAGTGTGCATAAGAATTCGTTCATAAGTTTTGTTTTTACTATAGTCAGACCCTCCAATGGTCTGAGGGACAGTAAACTGGCCCACTGTTTAAAAAGTTTGAGGACCCCTGGCTCAAAGAGTTAAGCAAACAGACCCAGAGGGACAGACTTGAACCTGGAATCCACAATGAGGAAGCAAAAAACACTCAGGTCCCCCAACTTCCGGATATAGTGCTCCTTTGAAAAGTTATTTACCTGGGGCCGGTGAGATGGCGCTAGAGGTAAGGTGTCTGCCTTGCAAGCGCTAGCCAAGGAAGGACCTCCGTTCGATCCCCCGGTGTCCCATATGGTCCCCCCAAGCCAGGGGCGATTTCTGAGCCCTTAGCTAGGAGTAACCCCTGAGCATCAAATGGGTGTGACCTGAAAAAAAAAAACGTTATTTACCTGCCGGGCCAGAGTGATAACATAACAGTAGGGTGATTGCCTTGCATGCAGTCAACCTGGAGTAGACTTGGGTTCAATCCCCGGCATCCCATACGGCCCCCCCAAGTCTGCCAGGAGAGAATTCTGAGTAAGGAGCCAGGAGTAACCCCTAAGCACCACTGGGTGTGCCCCCCCACAAAAAAAAAAAACATACTTCAGACTTCAAGAGAGGGGCCAGAAGATCATACAGCAAGTAGGGCCTTGCACATGGTTAGTCTGGGCTCAAACCCCAGCTCAAACCCCTGGTCTTCCAATCCTTGCCCAGGAATGATCCCTGAGCTCAGTATGTAGTAAACTCTGAGTTTACCACAGCTGGGTGTGGCCCTAAAACAAAACAAAACAAAAAAATATTCTAGAAATGACACAGATCTTTTGTTAAGAAAGCAAAAGCCAACAACAACAACAACAACAACAACAACAAAAAAGGCAAAAGAAAGTTTGGTGCTACTCGAATTTCCTCCGATAATAAAAGTGGGATTCAGGGTGTTGCAAGCACAGCTTGTGTGTCCCTATAAAGGTGAAGTCCAATCAACCATGTCTAATGGCCCCATTCTGGAATCACACTTGCAGAGAGCAAACACTTCCAAAGCACTACCTCTGCAGAGGAAGTAGAGTACTGTAAGTAGGAAGCTTATGTTGCTTGTAGCTGACCAGGGTTCGATCCTTAGCACCACATATGGTCTCTCATGCCATACCAGCAGTGATCCCTGAGAAGAGAGCTCGGAGTAAAACCTGAGCACTACCAGGTGTGCACCCCCGCCCCTACAAGAAAAAACTAAAAAGCAAAAGGACATGTCTACCAGGAGTTCAAAAAATAAAAATATAGATTGGGAAGCACCCTGGAACCTAAACGAGAGAATTAAAAATGAGGCAAGTATCTTTTTTTTTTTTTTTTTTGAGGCAAGTATCTTACTCGCCAAATCATGACAGCAGAATCTCCTTTGCAAAAAAAAAAAAAAAATTTTTTTTCCAAGCTGCAAACATCAGCAGAAGCTTAGTCCAGCAGCATGCTCCTAAATCAGCTGCAGCAAAGTGGGGGTGTGTGAAGGTGCCTGCTTGCTGTCCTGGCAGGCCCCGATGTGCCCACGTGCACCTGCAGTCACTGGTGCTGCTGGCAGGGCTCCAGCAGAGGCCCAAGTCCCCAGAGGCCTGAGTTATGTGAAATTTCTGCTTATTAGAGAGCGCTTGGCAGCTGATTCCTTAGCGTCTGAGCCCTACTTTGAACACTTTCAGGCCCATAATCATCCATGGGTTGAGCGCTTGAGGACACTTTAATTAGCAAAAGAGAAGTTTTTGCAGTTCTTTCCAAAGCCTTTTGGTCAAGAGAGTTGGAGGGCATCTTGGATCTTGAAATAGTGAGAGCACTTATATAAGATCGTTATGTAACAAATATTTAACCCTGGGAGGAGAATTAAAGGATCCCTGGGATGAAGGGAAAAGAGGAGGTTCACTTAAATTATTTCAGTATATCCAGGGCTCTATGACTGGATAATTCAAGGAGTATGGCGCTTCTTTTTTATGACATCATCCCTGGTTTGATCCCCAAGCACAGCCAGGAGTGACCCCTGAACAGAGAGCCAGCAATAGCCCTTAAACACTGCTGTGTGTCTTAAAAACTCTCTTATAGGGGGTGTGGGGAGGGAATAAAACTCACTTATATATTGGACCAGAGTGATAGCACAGTGGAAGGGCATTTGCCTTGAACGTGGCCAACTTGAGATGACCTGGGTTCAATACCCAGTTCTCAAATGGTCCCCCAAGCCTGCCAGGAGTGATTTCTGAGCAGAGATCCTGGAGTAACCCCTGAGCACCATGGGCTGTGGCCAAAAAAAAAAAAAAAAAAACCACCTCATTTATATAATGTGTATATCTCCAAGACTCAGTGGCAGAACACATGCCTCAAATGTATGAACTTCTTAGTTTAATCCCTGGCATGGCAGAAGAAAAATAAAAATAGTTTCAAACATTGAACTTTTTTTACAAGGACCTCCATCAGAAACCAACTTTTCTTTTTTGTTTTATTTTTTGGGCCACACCTGGCAGTACTCAGGGTTTACTTTTGGCTTAGTGCTCAGACATCACTCCTGCTGGTGCTTGGGGAATTGTATGTAGTTCTGGGGATTAAATTTGGATGGACTGCCTGCAGGACTATCTCTCTGGCCATTTCACATTCTTTATCTTTGTTTTTTTTTTTTTTTTTTTGGTTTTTAGGGCCACACCCGTTTGATGCTCAGGAGTTACTCCTGGCTAAGTGCTCAGAAATTGCCCCTGGCTTGGGGGGACCATATGGGATGCTGGGGGATCAAACCACAGTCCTTCCTTGGCTAGCGCTTGCAAGGCAGACACCTTACCTCTAGCGCCACCTCACTGGCCCCTTTCTTTGTTCTTTATTTTTTTTCCCCTTTTGGTTTTTTTGGGCTACACCAAACTGTACTTAGGGTTTATTCCTAGCTCTGCACTCAGGAATCACTCCTTGGAGGACCATGTCAAACCCTGGTCAGCTGCATGCAAAGTAAGTGCTCTACCTACTGCTCCTCCACATACTGTTCCATCAGGGCCTTTAGACTGGCCAAACTCTTTCAGCCTGTGTCTCCCAATAAAGCCTTTTAGATATCTTCTCCTTAATCTTTCCTTCCAAATACATTTTACCTATTTCTACTCTTCACCCACTTTGTCCTGACCATCCAGTTTGAAGGGATTTTTTTCTTCAGAACAATTTTGTTCTATGTCTGGCTGCCTTGCCCACATATATTATAAAGCACAGAAGGGCAGGACCACCTCTGGGTTTCTTTTATTTCTCACTATTCTAAAAATATAGCCTTACAGAGAAGGAACTCATTAAAGGTGTGATTGATTGCCATTCAGTGCCTCCTGCACTGTAGTCATTTCAAAGAATGCCCCTGAAGGTTATTGGTTCCGTGCAGAGTGAAAATTACCGTCTAGGAAGTAAATACTCAGAGGAAATCTACTTACTGTGGACAGTGAAATCCGAAATTAAAAGTACACATCTGTTTCCACGGTTTCTTAGGGATAGTGAGACAAGCTTCAGAGAAGCATGCTATTTTATCGACCTCTAAAAGTGGAAATGAAAACTGGACATTACAGGGGGGTCAGTTACTTGTTTTGCATGCAACCAACCCAGGACACTGGCAGTGCATAGTTCTCTGAGGAGTGACCCATCCCCTGCAAAACAAAAAAACGACAACAACAATAACAAAAAAAAAAAAACACAAAACCCCACAGATCTGGGAGTATGACTGAACCTGCCCAAAACAAAACAACAAAAAAGAAATGGCTTGGAGAATTCCTAATAACCTCTTATTCTTTCCACCTCTGACTATGTATATTATGTATATCCTTGACTCAAATGTTATTTTACTGTTTTTCAGAACAAGACAGGACTAGGGGGTGGGTTAGCTTTCTTAGTTCCTTAATTTCTTATAGTCTTATGACTTAGGCATGACTCTATGGTGTCTCAAAATCCAGAAATTCTTTTCTTCTTTCTCACAGTAGATTTATAATATAGTGTTGTATTTAAGGACTAAAGGTTCAAATCATAGTTTGGTCACTTGCTAGTGTTGTGGTCATGATCAAGAGGCAGAGGTCAGGGGCAAACCCCTTTCACCTGTAAGGGTGATGATGAGGGCTGGCTGGGATGATTCGGGCAAAGCTCTGAGCAGGTCTATACCTGCCACAGTCTAAGAATTGCCCCCAAAGTACCACAGCTGCTGGTATTATTACCTGTTGATCGGCAGCTACAGTTCTTTGGGAGAAGCTCTCCCACTCAGAGTCTCCACTGTCGCTAAGAATGAGTCTGCCATAATACCATTTGATTCCAGGCTTAAAAAGGGTAAATGGCCAAATGAATTTCGGTGACAAATAGATCTTGTATAAAGCTACACTGGGCTGAAAGGGAATACACACTGCCAAGAGTCCGTCAAAGGAAAGAATTAGTGAATCTGGGGTTGGTTCCAAGGTTTGAGTGTTGTGTAATTTCATAAGGAAGGAGGGCCCCAGGCAAAATTGCAGCCCTTAGCAAGCCTGAAGGTCACTGCCACAAAAGCCGGCCTGATGTCAGTGGGAGAAAAGCAAGAGCTGCTCAATTACTGTTAAAAGGGTGACAGGGAGAAAGGAGCTTGTAAGATAACCAATATCCAACTCTGCAAATTTACTGAATCCTCAGTCTTCCCCATGTAGAGACACTCAGCTCAATTGTCTCTTTCCATGGCTAGGACTTCTTAGAGTTCTGGGAGAAATATTGTAAAATGTATTTTTTTCCTCTCCAGCCCAAACATGAAGTGAAGGAGGGAAAGGTGCATAAATCTTTAAGCTGAGGCAAGCACATTTGAAAATTCATCCCGCCAAGATAAATCATTTTCCAGCTGAAACCCACAAAAATGGATTAACTATCTCATGCGTTATGACGATGAAAACCCACATCTGCTAACCACATTTCTAATGAGAAGCAGCTGGTGACAGTTTTTGTTTTTTTTTTTTTTTTTTGCTTGGGGACTTTCTTTTTAGGAAAAAATGAGCAAAGACATACTTGCTGAAGAGGTTAGTGTCACAGCATCCCCTTAATTATGGAAATTCACTTGTGTGTTCTACTGATAATCATGGAAATTACAGTTTACTATAAAATGAAAATAAGATTTAAAAATAATATCCCGGGCCCGGAGAGATAGCACAGCGGTGTTTGCCTTGCAAGCAGCCGATCCAGGACCAAAGGTGGTTGTTTCGAATCGCAGTGTCCCATATGGTCCCCCATGCCTGCCAGGAGCTATTTCTGAGCAGACAGCCAGGAGTAACCCCTGAGCACCTCTGGGTGTGACCCAAAAACCAAAAAATAATAATAATAATAATATCCCACTTTACCCAAGACCATTTTAATATTTTCTGGTACCTCACATTTTGACTTGAAATCTGGGAGCTGGAGTGATAGTACAGCAGCGGGGAAGGCATTTGCCTTGCACAAAGTTGACGGGTTTGATCTCTGGCATCCCATATGGTCCCCTGAGTATTGCCAGGAGTGATTCCTGAGTAAAGAGCCAGAAGTAAGCCCTGAGCATCACTAGGTGTAGACACATAACAAATAAGACTTGTCATATTGGGAGAGTTGGGTTGGGCCACTATTGGCAGGGCTTGGGGAGCTGGGGATCAGATTGGGTGGGCCACATGTAAGATAAGCGCCTGAACCCCTGCACTCTCTCTGGCCCCAAGAACTCTTATCTTACTGTTGTTAGTTTAATCCTTCATGTTTCTTTGAACAACAAATCATGTTTATTGATGCCTATGGGATATCCCAGCCTTTGCCTGACAGCTTTAAGCCCCTTCCACCCTTAGACTGTGAATAGCACAGCCAGTAAGTGTGGGGAATTCATGGCCCCTTTGGGAATCAGCTGTATGTTGTGGACATGCCTCAGATAAACACATACTCACACCAAAACTCAGCATCCTGGGGGCAAGTAAAGCCCCTGCAGCCATCTCATTGGCTCTGTTAGGAGTGGAGCTGCATCTCAGAAGTAAAAGATTGGGCCTGGAGAGATAGCACAGCGGTGCTTGCCTTGCAAGCAGCCAATCCAGGACCAAAGGTGGTTGGTTCGAATCCCGGTGTCCCATATGGTCCCCCGAGCCTGCCAAGAGCTATTTCTGAGCAGACAGCCAGGAGTGACCCCTGAGCACTGCCGGGTGTGGCCCAAAAACCAAAAAAAAAAAAAAAAGAAGTAAAAGATTGAAATCCTGACCTAGTGTATCTCACAATGTCACTACACAGTTGAGTTGGGTGGGGGGCAGGTTGAGTGGAGGAGTGTTGGGGTTCATAGGGAGGGAGGTGGGTATACTGTTGATGGAATCATGTGCATGAGAAACCTTTATTTAAGGGGGCACACCTGGTGGTGCTCAGAGGTTACTCTTGGCTCTGTCCTCAGAAATCATCCCTAGTAGGCTTGGGAGACCATATGTGATGCTGGGAATTGAACCCAGGTCCATCCTGGTCAGCTGTGTGCAAGGCAAATAAATACCCTACCACTGTGCTATAGCTCTGACCCCAAGAAAACATTATTAACAGTATTGTAAAACATAGAATCTCAATCAGTAAAATATTAAGTTATAGGCCAGAGAGATAGTATGGAGGTAGGGCATTTGCCTTGGATGCAGAAGGATGGTGGTTTGAATCCCAGCATCCCATATGCTCCCCCAGCCTGTCAAGAGCGATTTCTGAGTGTAGAGCCAGAAGTAACCCCTGAGCACTGCTGGGTGTGACCCAAAACCAAACAAGCAAACAAAAAATGACTTAAATTTTTGTTTGTTTATTTTTGGGTCTCCTGAGCACTACCAGGAGTGATCTCTGAGTACTGAGTCAGAAGTAATTCTTCAGAAAGCTGAGTATAGCCCAACAAAAACTTCAACAACAAAATTAGCTGCAGAGAGTGCAAAGGTTAATGTTCTTGTCTTAAATGTGGCTAGTCCAAGCTCAATTCTTGGCATGTGATTCTCTAAGTACAACAAGGAGTAAGATCTGAGCACAAAGCCAGGAGTAAACCTATATATATATGTAAAATAGGGGTCTGGAGTGATATTATAGGAAGTAGAGTGCTTGACTTGCTCACTGCTTATGCAGGTTCACTCCCCAACATCCCATATAATCCCCTTTGCCCAGCCAGGAATGATTCCTGAGCGAAAATCCAAGAGTAGCCCCTGAACCATTGTGACCCAAAACTAAAAACAAAATGGCAAAATATAAACAGGAATAAAAGAAAATGCATATCAACACTATCACTACACTTCTCTGTGTACATACATGTGTGTATTGTTTTCAAGTATTTCTTTTATTGTTTGTTTATGTGCCATATTTGGTGGTGCTCAGGATTTATTTCTGCCTCTGTGCTCAGGGGACCAATTGGGGTGCCAAGGGTCATATTTAAGTTGATTGAGTGAAACAGCCCCCACAAGTATTACCTTTCTTACGTAGAGCTGGCTGACATATAGCTAAGCCTTTTTTTTTTTTTTTTTTTGGTTTTTGGGGAGTGCTCAGGGGTTACTCCTGGCACTACACTCAGAAATCGTTCCTGGCAGGCTTGGGGACCATATGGGATGCCAGGATTCGAACCACCATCCTTCTGCGCCTAAGGCAAATGCCTTACCTCTGTGCTATCTCTCTGGCCCCCTAGCTAAGCCTTTTTCATTTTTGTTTTTGTTTCTTTGTCACATATCCTGCGATTTTCAGTGGCTACTCCCAGATCAGTATTCAGGGTTTGCTCTTGGTGGTACCTAGGGAACCAGATGGTGCTGGGGATTAAATCTGAGCCTCCTGTATGCGAAGCACATATTCCAGCATTTTGAGCATCTTCCTGGTCCTCTTTACCTCTCTCTCTCTCTGCCTCTCTCTTCTCTCTCTCTTCTCTCTCTTTTCTCTCTCTCTCTCTCTTTCTTTCTCTCTCTCTCGTAGTTTACAGATTACTCCTGGCTCTGTGCTCAAGAATTCCTTCTGGTGGGTTATGGGGACCATATCGGATGTCAGGGATTGAATCTGGGTTTTGCCTGGTCCTCTTTACCCTTTTCTAACCTGCTTGTAGATACTACTCTCCCTACTCTCCTCTCACCCGTTCCATGACCCTCACTGGTTCCTAGTTATTAGCACCTAGGGAAGCTGTTACCATTCAGGGGCCAGATTTCCAGCATGAGACATGGGCGTTCTCAAACTATGAGGGCCCTGGCTGCCCTTCCACCCCTATTTCCAGTATTTGTTATTTCAACCCCACTCAACTATGGGCAGTCACCCCAACAGGCTGTACTTCCAGTGTTCATCTGGACAATGCCCTTGGAGACCTCTTCTCTTCAGCCTATTACTTGCTGACTGATCAGAGTCCAGGGCCATCCCTTACCTTTAGCTTTCCCTCTGAACCTCTGGCCAGCAACTCTTCCTCTGTGCTCATCTCTCAGACAGCAGCATCAACCTGTTTGTTTCTCTGAGTTCTTAAGGACTAAGATCATCTTTCATCTATTGTTGGTGCATAATAAATGCAGGTTAAGTTGGCATTAGGTTCTGTAACTTTCAGGAGACAGGAGACTGACACAGAGCTAAGACTTAATATCTAGATCTGCACTGCCTAATATAAATCACGAGTCACATGTAGTTATTGAATTTGAAATTAAATGACTAGTTAATTTCTTGGCCAGGGAAGCACAGGAATTAGGGCTCATGCAACATGCCCTTGATTCATTCCTCAGTACTGTATCTCCCCCAATCCTGAATATTGTCAGGCATAATCCTAGAAATCCCCAATGACCACAAAGATGGCACTGATGGACTCCAGAACTATATATTTTCTTTTTCTTCTTCTTCTTCTTCTTCTTCTTCTTCTTCTTCTTCTTCTTCTTCTTCTTCTTCTTCTTCTTCTTCTTCTTCTTCTTCTTCTTCTTCTTCTTCTTCTTCCTTCTTCTTCTTCTTCTTCTTCTTCTTCTTCTTCTTCTTCTTCTTCTTCTTCTTCTTCTTCTTCTTCTTCTTCTTCTTCTTCTTCTTCTTCTTCTTCTTCTTCTTCCTTCTTCTTCTTCTTCTTCTTCTTCTTCTTCTTCTTCTTTTTTTTTTTTTTTTTTGTGGTTTTTGGGTCACACCCGGCAGTGCTCAGGGGTTACTCCTGGCTCCATGCTCAGAAATTGCTCCTGGCAGGCACGGGGGACCATATGGGACGCCGGGATTCGAACCGATGACCTTCTGCATGAAAGGCAAACGCCTTACCTCCATGCTATCTCTCCGGCCCTTTCTTCTTCTTCTTTTCTTCTTCTTCTTTTTTTTTTTTTTTGGTTTTTGGGCCACACCTGGCGGTGCTCAGGGGTTACTCCTGGCTGTCTGCTCAGAAATAGCTCCTGGCAGGCACGGGGGACCATATGGACACTGGAATTCGAACCAACCACCTTTGGTCCTGGATCGGCTGCTTGCAAGGCAAACGCCGCTGTGCTATCTCTCCGGGCCCCAGAACTATATATTTTCACCCCTGAATATTTTACAAGTCTCTTGTTGCCTTTGCTCTATATTAATTTTAATTAGTAACTATCTTGTTCTATAGCACAGGTATCACATATTTCCTTCACCACAGATGAGTCACTGGACAATGATGATCTACATCTCTTTTTTTGTTTGTTTCGGGACCACACCTACCTTATGCTCAGTGGCTATTTCTGGCTCTGCACTCAGGAATCTACTCAGAACTGATGGTGGTTCAATTCCCTGGCATCCCATATGGTCACTGAGCCTGCTGTTTCTGAGCACAGAGCCAGAAACAACCCCCGAGTGCTGCCAGGTGTAACCCGAAAACCAAATCCCCCCTAAAAAAAAACAAAAAGAGAGAGAGAAAGAAAAAATAAATACCACATGTGAGCTGCAGCAGACCAAGTGCAGGTTGTTGAGGAGACCATTGCACATGATTTACACAGGACTGAGTAAAGGACTTAGTGCTAGAGCTAAATGAAGTGCCATCTGAGTGAGCCATGTCCACACACCTTCTTGCAGTTAGGAAATGAAAAATCCTTTGTATTCGCTGCCTGCTATGCATGGTGTTTATAACTGATCGCTATAACCAACAGATCTGCGGGAGGGACTGGGGATGTTGGTCAGGCTTCTAGGTTTGATGCCAGCACTGAGGACAAACAAAAACACAAGAATGCCATCTTGGTTTCTAAGGATAAACCACTTCTGGATTTTTATTTCCATCTTTGTAAATAAAGTTGGAACTGTCTCCATTTCCAACAGCGTAAGAATGATGCTAAGAGGCAATAGGACTTCTTTCAGAAGCCACTATTCTCTCCATATCACAACAACCAGAACAACTCCAATTTATCTGCCTCATATACTGAGGTTCAGAAAATAGTTCCACAAAAAATGCTTTCTTGCTGTGAAAACAAAGTGCTAATGGCCAGAGATGGGGCCAGAGGCAGTACAACAGGTAGCACACATTCCTTGCACACAGTCAACCTGAGAACCATCCCTGGCACTGCATATGGTCCTCCAAATGCCACAAGAGTGATCCCTGAACTAAAGCTAACAATAAGCCTGCAGGTGTGACCCCAAAACCAAAAATAAAATGGGGGGATTTAAGTGCTTGCCTTGCATATGGAAGACCTGGTTCAATCTCCTGAGCACCAGAATGAAACACCTCCAAACCAAAACAAGCATAAAACCAACAAACTGACAACAAAAATATAGCAAAGATCTAAAAATAACCTGAAATCGGAACCAGAGAGATAGCACAGTGGTAGGGCATTTACCTTGGGTATGACCCAAAAACCAAAAGCCAAAACAAAACAAAAACTGAACTAGTCTTTTTCTTCTAATATTCTAAGATTTTAATAATTCTTTGTGTGTGTGTGTGTGTGTGTGTGTGTGTGTGTGTGTGTGTGTGTGTGTGTGCGCGTGTGCTGTCATCTCCAAGGCACGGGCACATTAATTCATGAGATTACTAACCACCATATAAGAAAAACAAAATTAAAAAATGAGGCCCGAAGAGATAGCATGGAAGTAGAGCGTTTGCCTTGCATGCAGAAGGTCGGCGGTTCGAATCCTAGCATCCCATATGGTCCCTCGAGCCTGCTGGAGGTGATTTCTGAGTATAGAGCCAGTAGTAACCTCTGAGCGCTGCTGGGCATGACCGCCCCCCCCCAAAAAAAAGAGTTTGGAGGGCCGGAGCGGTGGTGCAACTGGTAAAGCGTTTGCCTTGCCGGCACGAGCCTAAGACGGACCACAGTTCAATCCCTCGGCGTTCCATATGGTCCCACAAGACAGGAGTGGTTTCTGAGCTCAGAGCCAGGAGTAACCCCTGAGAACCACTGGGTGTAGCCCCAAAACAAAAACAAAACAAAAGAGTTTGGGGGCTGGAGTGACAGCACAGCGGTGAGGCATTTTCCTTGCACGTGGCCAAAACAAGATGGACCCCGGTTTGAATCCCGGCATTCCATATGATCCCCGTGCTACCAGGAACGACTTCTTTTTTTTTTTTTTTTTTTTTGTGGTTTTTGGGTCACACCCGGCAGTGCTCAGGGGTTATTCCTGGCTCCAGGCTCAGAAATTGCTCCTGGCAGGCACGGGGGACCATATGGGGCGCCGGGATTCGAACCGATGACCTCCTGCATGAAAGGCAAATGCCTTACCTCCATGCTATCTCTCCGGCCCCTCAGGAACGACTTCTGAGCGCAGAGCCAGGAGTAATACCTGAGCACTGCCAAGTGAAAACCAAAGAAAAAAAATGAGTTTGGTGGGGTTGGAATTGATAGCACAATATGTAGGGTGTTTGCTTTACATGTGACCAACCAGTGTTCAATCCCCAGCATCCTATATGGTCTCTTGAGACTGCCAGGGGTGATTTCTGAGCACAGAGCCAGAAGTAATGCCTGTGCACCACTGGGTATGGCCCTAACACAAAAAACAAGTAAATAAAAAAATTAGTTTAGGTTTTGGGGCCATTCCTGCAATGTTTAGGGACCAATCTCTGCACTGAGCTCAGAGGACACTCCCAGGGATTGAACTGGTTTCTGCTAAATGTGAGATAAGAGCCTTACTTTGTTTTGTATCTCACAGGTTACTCCAGGCAGTACTTGGGATGGAAACAGGTTGAGACACATGCAAGACAGGCACCCTAATCCTTGCACTATCTGGTCCGAGAAAAGTGAATTTTCAAAGCATAAGTCCCATTAATGGAAAAGACCTTTCCTAGGTTGGTCTCAGGTAAAAATATTTTCCAAAAACTCAAATGTGAGTCGTCTATAAAAGGCCTGAAACAAGAACATAAACAATCTAGATTACACAAATCCTCAAAGTAAGAACACCAGACACATAGGCACCTCAATGTTCCTCTTGTTTAATAGTTTTGCCTTTCCTTCCTCCAATTCCTCCCATTTGTCCCAGCTTCTGCTTCTTTATATTCAAAGTCATCTAATGAGAAAGAATTTCAAGGCCTTTGATTTTCCCTACCATTTATGGCAGTGCAAATCACTGGCTGGAGATATTGCAAAGGAATGTTTTCTCCTTTCAGAGCATTTAAAAAAAAAATTGGGCCACACCCATTGATGCTCAGAGGTTTCTCGTGGCTTTGCACTCTGTACACTCAGTAATTACTCCTGGCTGTGATCAGGGGACCATATGAGATGTGAGGGATTAAACTTTGAGTCAGGCAAGTGCTATCTAGTCCTCTTTTTTTTTTTTTTTTTGGTTTTGGGTCACACCTGGCAGCGTTCAGGGGTTACTCCTGACTCTGCTCATTAACTGCTCCTGGCAGGCACGAGGATGGGATGCCGGGATTCAAACCACCGTACGTCTTAGGTTGTCTGCGTGCAAGACAAACACCCTACTATCTGTGACTATCGCTCTCAGTATATTTTTTTTCTTTTTGGTTTTTGGGCCACACCCAGTGAAGCTCAACGGTTACTCCTGGCTATGCGCTCAGAAATCGCTCCTGGCTTGGGGACCATATGGGATGCTGGGGGATCGAACTGGTCTGTCCTAAGTTAGTGTGTGCAAGGCAAAATGCCTTACTGCTTGCTCCACTGCTCCAGCCTCAACTATTCACCTTTTTCTTTCTTTTTTTTTTTTTTTGAAAGAAGCAATAAAATAGTTTATTTACTGTAACACATTCTTATTGGCATAAAGAATGTAGACTAAAGAATAAACTAGTAGCAAAGTTTATACAGCGTTTCAATTATTACTGTGCTAAATGTATCACTGAAGACTGAAAAACAGGTATGCTGAAACTATGCAGTGAAGATTACCTAATATAAATCTTCAAATTCTTGATCTGATAAATTTGACAAATGTTGTCTAAGAAAAATAACTTCAACTTTATTCCTAAAAGCAAAAGCATTTACAAGTTGGGCCTGGAGAGATAGCACAGCCACGTTTGCCTTGCAAGCAGCCGATCCAGGACCAAAGGTGGTTGGTTCGAATCCCGGTGTCCCATATGGTCCCCCGTGCCTGCCAGGAGCTATTTCTGAGCAGACAGCCAGGAGTAACCCCTGAGCACCGCCGGGTGTGGCCCAGAAAAAAAAAAAAAAAAACCCAAAAAAGAAAAAAAAACATTTACAAGCAAATCAATGTATAAAAACAACTTTAGATAATAAAAGCAGGGCCCAGAGAGATGTGTTTGCCTTGCAAACAGCCAATCCAGGACCAAAGGTGGTTGGTTTGAATCTCGGTGTCCCATATGGTCCCCTGTGCCTGCCAGGAGCTATTTCTTTCTTTTTTTTTTTTTTTGGTTTTTGGGCCACACCCAGCGTTGCTCAGGGGTTACTCCTGGCTGTCTGCTCAGAAATAGCTCCTGGCAGGCACGGGGGACCATATGGGACACCGGGATTTGAACCAATCACCTTTGGTCCTGGATCGTCTGCTTGCAAGGCAAACGCCGCTGTGCTATCTCTCCGGGCCCAGGAGCTATTTCTGAGCAAACAGCCAGGAGTAACCCCTGAGCACCGCCGGGTGTGGCCCAAAAAAAAAAAAAAAAAAAAAAAAAGATAATAAAAGCATCATGATTTTCTTTTCATTATGTCCTCATCCACATACATTAATCACAACAAATCATGATGTGAACAGCAGTGGATCGCCTTTTTATTTTTTTTTCAATTAGCAATAATCGCTCCTCAGATAAACCTCATTGGCTACGATACTGCCACTGCGCAAAGCTGCCTTTTTATTTCTTTTTTTTTTTTTGTTTTTGGGCCACACCCTGTGATGCTCAGGGGTTACTCCTGGCTATGCGCTCAGAAGTTGCTCCTGGCTTCTTGGGGGACCATATGGGACGCCGGGGGATCGAACCGCGATCCGTCCTAGGCTAGCGCAGGCACCTTACCTCCAGCGCCACTGCCCGGCCCCCCATCTTTTTTTCTTTTAATTTTTTTTTTTTTTTTTGGCTTTTGGGTCACACCTGGCAGCGCTCAGGGTTATTCCTGGCTCTACGCTCAGAAATCACCCCCCCCCCAACCCCCCGCAAGCTCAGGGGACCATATGGGATGCGGGGATTCTGTATGCAAGGCAAACGCCTTACCGATGTGCTATCTCTCCAGCCCCACTGACCTATCTTAACACTATCCCTGTCCATTGATTCCTTCAACTTTGAAATAGGGGGTGGGGATTGATATCCACTGGAGCAGTATCTCAGTGCATAGTTCACCTCCAAGAGACCAGGCTCAATCTCAGGTGCCACATGGTTTCCAGAGTAACCCCTGAACAAAGAGAGCCTGAGTTGAACATTGCAAGTAGCCAAAGGGGACTGGTGAGATAGAATAGTGGGGAGGGTGCATGCTTGCATGTGGCCAACCTGGTTCAATCCTCAGCATTGCCAGGGGTGATTCTGAGTGTAGTCAGGAGTAACCCTTGAGTACTGCTAGATGTGGCCAAAAATAAAAACAAAACCCCAAAATCCACTCCTCCCACAAAAAGCAACTTGAAATGGGATGTGGAAAAGATGAAAAGCTGGTTAATGGAACTGACATCCCAAAGTCCTATTTTTTTTTTTTTGGGTCACACCTGGCAGTGCTCAGGAGTTTACTCCTGGCTCTATGCTCAGATATCGCTCCTGGCAGGCTCAGGGGACCATATGGGATGTCAGTTTTAAATCACTGTCCTGCATGTAAACGCCTTACCTCCATATTCTCTCTCCGGCCCCAAAGTCCTATTTTTTTCTTTGAAGTGCATTAGTATCTAACTACTAAAGACCAAGAATACCTTTTTTTCCAGAGGGATTACCTCCCTTCAAGTCTTCCCTGAAATTTAAGGGGGAGGGGTTGTGATCCCAAGGAAAGCTCAGTGCAAGAACCTGTCTTCTAGGCAGGTTGCTGAGCATTTGATCCTTAGGCTCAGCATGGAACCATGTAGTCAAGTGGTAAGACCCCTGGTTGTCACAATCTCACTGACAAAAGGTTGGGGAGGGGCAGACAACAAGCATAAAGTCCCTAATCACTAAGCTGGTTAGATCACCCCAAGAAAGCCAGCATTTTAAGCAATGCTGGGGCAGGTCCAAAGGCTCACCCCCATGCACTGACACAAAGGTCATGTGTTTGGGTATGTCTTGGGCCTGTGTTGGGAAGAAAGGGCTAGAGGGAAGAGGGTATCACCCTTTTCTAGGGAGTGTGAGCTAAAGAACAGGCCTTTGAACAAATACATAGGAGTTTCTGTTCCCTTTCAGAAGGGAAATTACTGTTCATTATTCTGGAAGAGAACATTTATGATAACCAATCCTAAAGAATAACTCTGTTTTATTATCATGATTTGTGAAAACAAACAGGGAAGACAGTTCAAGGACGGACACAGCCAGTGCCCTATTTTAAGTCCCGAATTTCTTCTTTTTAATGGGTGGTGGGAGCTGAGCAATGATGTCATCCAGGGGCCGCTCCACTGCCACTAGTGTTCTTTCGTCCATAAGATCCATGAAGAGCAGAGGCTGTGAAGAGACGAAGACAATTATACTAGGAGTTAGGCTCCAGGGTTATTTTATTTTATTTTTTTGGTTTTTGGGTCACACCTGGCAGCGCTCAGGTTACTCCTTGATCTACGCTCAGAAATCGCTCCTGGCAGGCTCGGGGGACCATATGGGATGCCGAGATTTGAACCACTGTCCTGCATGCAAGGCAAACGCCTTACCTCCATGCTATCTCTCCACCCCTCCAGGGAAAGTTTTAAATAGAGCAACTAAAGCTAAGAGGTGAATCTATAGCTAGAGTCCCAGTTCAGTGGCTGAGCACATGAAAACTTCGTTTTGACCTGCTACACCCTATGCTCCCCCACCCCCCAAAAAGAGAACGGAGAAGCCAGTGAGCGACTCTGGATGTGACCCAAAACCAGCAAAGGCCCAGGTGAAGCTAGAGATCTCTACTATAGTTTTTTTGTGTTCCAGGACTCAAAATGGCTAGCGATAAGAAGGCTCTTTGGGATGTGGGGTGGCAAGAAAAGGGCTGGGACTGCTCTCAGTGGCTATTCACAGTTCATGAGACTAATGGGATACTGGGAATCAAACCAGGCTGACAGAATGCAAGGTTAGCACCTTTTTTTGTTTGTTTTTGGGCCACACCAGGTGATGCTCAGGGTTTCTCCTGGCTATGTGCTCAGAAATCGCCCCTGGCTTGGGGGACCATATGGGATGCTGGAGGGATCGAACTGTGGTCCATCCTAGGCTAGCACACGCAAGGCAGACAGACGCCTTACGCCCTGCGCCACCACTCCAGCCCCTAGTTCAGCACCTTAATATATCTTTCTGACCCCAAAATGATTATTACTCTTTAATCAGTTTGTTCACATACATTCCTTCTCACTACAAAGTATGGTTCTTTATTTCTCAGGAATTAATATTAATTGTAGGCTTTGGAGTCTGTATTCTTGCTAAATACCAAGTTACAAGTGCATCAAGAAGTTGATCAGGGGCCCGGAGAGATAGCACAGCGGTGTTTGCCTTGCAAGCAGCCAATCCAGGACCAAAGGTGGTTGGTTTGAAGCCCGGTGTCCCATATGGTCCCCCGTGCCTGCCAGGAGCTATTTCTGAGCAGACAGCCAGGAGTAACCCCTGAGCAATGCTGGGTGTGGCCCAAAAAAACTAAAACACAGAAAAACACACACAAACACACACACACACACACACACACACACACACACACACACACACACGTAAAAAAAAAAAAAAAAGAAGTTGATCAGATTCATAGCAGGAGTACAGTGGGAAGGCACTTGCCTTGCACACAGCTGACCTGGGTTCAATCTCTGGCACCCCATATGGTCCTCTGAGCACCATCAGGAGTAATTCCTGAGTGCAGAGAATAACCCAAGAATAATTTTTTTTTTTTTTTGGGTCACACCCGGCAGTGCTCAGGGGTTATTCCTGGCTCCAGGCTCAGAAATTGCTCCTGGCAGGCACAGGGGACCATATGGGACGCCGGGATTCGAACCGATGACCTCCTGCATGAAAGGCAAACGCCTTACCTCCATGCTATCTCTCCGGCCCCACCCAAGAATAATTGAGTGTGATCCCTTAAACACTAAAAGGAGCAAACAAAAAACAAACTTAGGGGCCGGAAAGATAGCACAGCAGTAAGGTGCTTGCCTTAGATGCAGAAGGACAGTGGTTCGAATCCCGGCATCCCATATGGTCCCCCAAGCCTGCCAGGAGCGATTTTCTGAGCATGGAGCCAGGAGTAACCCCTGAGCACTGCCGGGTGTGACCCAAAAACCAAACCAAACCAAACCAAAAAACCCCACAAACTTAACTAGGCACTGCACTGGAGAGATAGTACAGCAGGATAGCAGGTAGGGTGCCTGCCTTGCATGCAGGTGACCCAGGCTCGATCTCAGGAGTGATCCCTGAGCACAGAGCCAGATGTGGCCATAAAAACAAATTTAATCAGAATATTAAGATTCCCCCTGTTTTTGGGGGGTACACTCTGTGATGCTCAGAGGAACGATGTGGTATTAGGAATATTAGCTGTGTAAAGGCTAGTGCCTTAACAAGATTCCCCTTTAAAGAAAATTCTTAGGACTGGAGAGTACAGCAGTTAAGGTACTTGCCTTGTATGAAGCTGACCTGAGTTGGATCCCCAGGATCCCATATGGTCCCCTAAGCACAGCCAGAAGCCAAAGTAATCCCTGAGTACTGACAGCTGTGACCCAAAAATTAAAAAAAGAATAAGGAAAAAATAAATAAAATTCTTGGGCTGAAGTGACAGCACAGCAGTAGGGTGTTTACCTTCCACGAAGCTGACCTAGGACTGACTTGGGTTTAATCCCAGGTTGGCAGCATGTACAGCAAATGTCCTATCACTGTGCTATCACTCTGGTCCCCCCCAAAAAAAATTCTTGCTGACCTTGTTAGGATGAAAAAGAGGGGCTGGTATTTTAAAACCCTCAAAGAACTCAATTTATGAGAAATAATATGGAACTTCTGAGTTGGTCAATAAATATTCATTTTGTATACAGTAAAAGCTGGTCCTAAAAGGGATGTAATAATAAATGCAACATTTTCCATTCATTTGAAATGTAACATGAGGAATATTCAACTAGAAATAAATTTAATTTATTATCATTAATTATTATCACCACACTTGGAGGTGCTCATGGTTTACTCCTGTTTCTGTGTTTAGGGTTGACTCTGGGCAGGATAGCTTATATGGAATGCCAGGGATCAAACCCAGGTTGGCTGCGTGTAAGACAAGCATCCCACTTGCTGTAATACTGGCTCCAGACCCCAGAAATCAAATCTTTCCAGCAGTGCTCAGGGGTTACTCCTAGCTCTATGCTCAGAAATCGCCTCTGGTAGGCTCGGGGACCATATGAGACGCCGGGATTCGAACCGATGACCTCCTGCATGAAAGGCAAACGCCTTACCTCCATGCTATCTCTCCAGCCCCCAGAAATCAAATCTTAAAGCAAATTTTAATTCATAGACCCAGCTGAGCTTCAACATCATTTCTCACTACCATGGTATTTAATTTCCATTCAGTTTGCTATGGTTCTCTTAAATAGACTTAGGTAAGAACCATGAAATAAACCACACCACCAGAAAGGTTGCATAAATCCCCTTAAAATGATATATCCCTGCATGTAAAATGAACACATTCTTCTTTTCTGATCATGGTTCTTATTGTATTTTATAACACCACAAGGAATCAACAGTTCAAATATAATACAAGTTATTTTACCTTATATATCTTAGAAATTTTAAAGGCATGGTCCGTGCGCCTCCTGATGACATCTGATTCATTTGTGGGAGGAAGTGGATTGTAGAGTAATGTCTTGTCATTTGGAAGAGGCTGAAAAGAAAGAGACTTTTGTTTTTGTTTCACACCATCTGTGCTCAGGGATCTCTCTTGGTGATGCTCAGGGACCATATGGGGTGCCAAGATCAAACCTGGATAGGCTGCATGCAAGGTCAATGTCCTTCCTGCTGCACTATCCCCCAAAGATACTGTTTAAGATTTTTTTGTACCACAACCGGTAACACTCAGGGGTTACTCCTAGCTATGTACTCAGAAATCGCTCCTGGCTTGGGGGACTATATGGGATGCCAGGGGACTGAACTGCGGTCCGTCCTACTGCTCCAGGCCCTTAATCACCCATCTTCCAAACACTGCACAGTACTCTACATTCACCATCTTCCAGTTCTCCTTATTCTAGAGACTAAGAGAGCTCCAGCTACAATTCCAGCTCCATTTCCAAGGCTGGGAGTACCAGGCAAGACCGAGTTTGAAAGCAGTGCCTACAAAATCAAAGAGCTGGTGCTTCTGGTCAGTCTTGTCAGAAAATTTGTCAGAAGGAAAGCAACTAGCTGTGTGCAAGCTGAGCCTCTGAAGGCTCTGCTTTGGGAACTCTTGCCAACTAGATCATAGCCCAGCCCGAGATCAATGTTCTGCCTAGGTGAAACTACAACACAACCTCCCAGCCCCCATCAAGGTCCTACCACCTTGAGAAATGGCCTCTGGCTAGGCAAGTGATATTTCATCTCTGACTTCCTTAGGAAGTAATGCTGCCCAGCTCAAGGAAGTGAGGGACTTATCACCAAGGCTTTGGAAAAAATATGGGTCAGTCTGGGCTGAGTTACAGAGAGGCAAGTGAGTGGGAGGGGCCTTCCTGTATCATCATCTCACAAAAGGCACTTGTCAGCCAGCTCCACTTCCCACGTCCTGGGGGTGCATAGCCCACAACAGACAGTTCCAGTGACATCTCACCATGCCCCACTCTGGAGCCATCTGCTGCCTTACCATGTACCTCCCACCCCCTCCTCCTCAAATACTCCAGAAAACTGGTGACAGTGGTAACCTGAGCCTAAAGTGCCTGCAGGCAGGGCCACTGCTCAATGCTCCTAGGCAAGAAAGTGACTACCATTGGTCCCTCACGGAAGAAACACAGAAAAAGACAAACACACACACACACACACACACACACACACACACACACACACACACACACACACACACACACACACGTAAATTCAAAGGGGTGAATCTAATCAGCTTCTGGCAGAAGCTAGGATCTAGAACTGCAAAGAAAAGGTCACATCCCACCTAAATCATAGGCGTGCATAATGGAATTTTCCGGGCTGGCCTTTTGTCAAGACAGTCAGCCCAGCTGTAGAAACTTGCAGAGTGGTGCTGCCATCAGTCAAGGGACACTGCACTAAGCACTCCAAACCAGATCTCCACTAACAAACCAACCAGAGCAGGGCTAAAGGTGGGAACTGTGTGCTGACTTCTCTTTCCTGCTCAAGGTCACATGGGAAACCCGGGCACGCTGGCAAACAAAGGCCTACCCTGTCTCTGGGACCCTTCAAGAGCATGGGAACTGAAACTTTTGCGGAACTTTGCAAAGCAGAAGCTCCCTTCCAAAGCAAGCCTACAGATGGAGCTTCTCCTGAGTCTTGCTCAGCAGGGCTGACTAGAAGCTGGGAGAGCTATGGCAATGGTGACAAACTTACTAATGACTTGTCGATAATGCAGAACATGTACGTGTCGTGGAGAAGGATGTGCATTGGTCTCTTGGGGTGAAAGCTGATATGTGTGATGGGAGTATCCCTCTGTAGCCACAAGTAATGGAAACCCTGTTTCTGGATGGTCCGGCTCCATTCTGTGTATTGTTTGTCAGGGATGCTGTACTCAAACACCTGAGGAGTAAACACAGGGAATGGTTCATTAAAAGGTTACTCCTCATGCCTAACCAGAAATATCTACACAAATCTCAATAGTATTGGAGTCACGAGCCTTATACTTTCTCAATTTTTTTTGCTTGATTTTGGGCCACACCCAGTCATGCTCATGGGTCACTTCTGGTTTGAGCTCAGGAACTCCTCTTGGCAGACCTATAGGACCATATTGCATACTGGGGGTTGAACCTGGGTCAGCCATGTGTAAGGCAGGCACCTTTCTCTGTATTACCACTAGGCCTTCAGTTTGGTTTGGTTAGGTTTTTGGGTCATATCTGGTATCGCTCAGGGGTTACCACTGGCTCAAATATCGGTCCTGGCAGGCTCGGGGATCATATGGGATGCAGGGATTCGAACCACCATCCTTCTGCATGCAAGGCTATCTCTCCGTGGGCCTTCAGGTTTTTTTTGTTTGTTTTTTAGGAATGGGGGTAAGTTTTTTTTTGGGGGGAGTCACACCCGGCAGCCCTCAGGGGCTACTCCTGGCTCTATGCTCAGAAATCGCCACTGGCAGGCACAGGGGACCATATGGGATGCCGGGATTCGAACCACCGACCTTCTGCATGAAAGGCAAATGCCTTACTTCCATGCTATCTCTCCAGCCCCAGGAATGGGGGTAAGTTTTAATACTCAGCACTTACTCCAGGTTCTTCGACACTCCCCATGGAGCTTGGAGCTAAATAGCAGGTGCCGTGGATCAAACCTAGATTAGCGGTGTGCAAGATTAACTAATGTACTATCTCTTCGGCCCCAGTTCAGTTGTCATTTTTTTTTTTTTGGAGGGGGAGACCCATATCAGGCAATGCTCAGGGGATTACTCCTGGCTTTGTGCACTCAGGAATCAGTCCTGGTGGAGCTTGAGGGAACCATATGGAATACCAGGGATTGAATCTGGGTCAGTCACATGTAAGGCAAGCACTTTACCACTGTATTATCACTCCGGCTCACAACTCAGGCATTTGTGTGTTTGGGGGAGGGTTTGGCCATACCCAGCAGTGCTCAGGAGTCACTCCTGGCTCTGTGCTCAGAAATCGCTCCTGACAAACACAGGAATCATATGAGATGCCATGATTCAAACCACCGTCTGTCCATTGCCTGCAAGGCAAACGCCCTACCGCTGTGCTATCTCTCCGGCCCCACAACTCAGGTATTTTTAAAGTTCTTCTCTTTACAACATGGTAAGAAAAAAATTGTCAGTTAGATTAAGATCTAGTTTTTGCTTCCCCAACCCACCACACCCATCCAGCTAATGAAATCTTACTAGCCTATGAGGCCAGGCTCTATTCAGAGGACTCACTTCACACAGATAAAGATTACTCCAAATTTATCATCATCTCACCTTCATAGTTGTAATTCAACAGAAAAGAATTAGAAATCACTCTCTTTTTTTTTTTTTTTTGGTTTTTGGGCCACACCCGGTAACGCTCAGGGGTTACTCCTGGCTATGTGCTCAGAAGTTGCTCCTGGCTTGGGGGACCATATGGGACACTGGGGGATCGAACCACGGTCCGTCCAAGGCTAGCGCAGGCAAGGCAGGCACCTTACCTTTAGCACCACCGCCCGGTCCCACTCTCTTTTCTTACCTGTTGATCTGAATGAGCAATAACTAGGTTGTTGGTATTGGGTGCTATGGCCAGAGCAGTCACAGGAAAGTTGTAAGCAGGCACCGTGCAGTGAAGCTGGGGATAAATAAAATACATGAAAGGTAACTCTGTACCTCTCCCAGGAAGACTACAAGGCTCAGAACCCTTATTATATTTTTATTGCTTGGTTTTTAGGTAATACCCAGCATTGCTCAGAGGGTACACCCAGTGGAGCTTCGGGGACCATGTAATGCAGGCATGGAGCAGGGGTTGTCTGCATCAAAGTATACCTGAACATAATGAACAGTCTCCTGCACATGCCCTTGCTCTCAAACAGAATTTTTTAGAAGTCAAGGAATCTATGGAAGGCCCAGATATTCCAGGCATTTCTCCAAATAATAAATCTTAATTTCATTTTGAATGTTCTTTGGCCATCATCAGTGATACACAGGGGCCACACCCATCTCTAGGCATGTGAGTCACTCCTGGCAGTGCTAAGTGGCTTGTAGTACCAGGCATCAAACATGGAATCCTCAATTGCTAGGCATGTGTTTCAATTTTTCTGGGGGGCCACACCTGGCAGTGCTCAGGGGTTACTCCTGGTTCTATGCTCAGAAATTGCTCCTGGTAGACTTGGGGGACCACATGGGATGCCGAGGATCAAAACCAGGTCTATCTCAGGTTGGCTGAATGCAAGGCAAACACACTACACTGTGCACTCTCTGCAGCTCCATGTGCTTCCATTTATTTATTTATTTATTTTTTTGGTTTTTGGGTCATGCGTGGCAGTGCTCAGGGGTTACTCCTGGCTCTACGCTCAGAAATCACTCCTGGCAGGCTCAGGGAACCATGGATGAGATGCTGGGATTTGAACCACTGTCCTACATGCAAGGCAAATGCCCTACCTCCATGCTATCTCTCCGGTCCCTGTGCTTCCATTTCTTGAGCTGTATCCCTAATCCCTCAATTTCATTTTCAAAAAGAAAAGCATGCTGAGGGCCCAGGAGGTAGCTCAAAGACTGGGTAGAGCACATGCTCTACATGCAAGAGCCCTGGTTTGATCTCCCATGACCCCACAAGCACTAAGTGGAAGTAATCCTAGAGCACCACCTATCTGGTTCCCAAACCAAACAGATGCATATTTTCCAAATAATTTTTTTGCTTTGTTTTGTTTTGTAACACTGGATGATGCTCAGGGGTTACTTTTGGCTCTGCTCTCAAGAATTACTCCCGTTAGCGGGACCCACTTGGGTCGGTCACGTGCAACACAAATTTCCCTACTCGTGCGATTGCTCTGATCCGCTCCAAATTTTTTTTTTTTAGTTTTTGGGTCACACCTGGCAGCACTCAGGGGTTACTCCTGGCTACGCTCAGAAATCACTCCTGCAGGCTCAGGTGACCATCTGGGATGCCGGGATTCGAACCACTGTCCTCTGCATGCAAGGCAAACACCCTACCTCCATGCTATATCTCTCCGGCCCCCCACAGCTGAATTTTATCTGTTTATCCTCCCCTCTGACTCATTTCACTGAACAGTATAACTATAGTTCTATACTGCATTTTATTTGTTTTGGCTCTGGGGTCATAGTTGGTAGTGCTCAAGGCCTATTCCTGGTAGTGATGAGGGAACCATGTGGTACCAAGGAACTGAATCCAAGTCTCCCACATGGAAAGCCCATTGAGCTACCTCTCTTGAGCTGGAGTGTCTGTGCTTTGCAGGTAGGAATCCTGGGTTTGTCCTCAACACTGGAAGTCATCTCCAAGCACCATGTTAAAAGTCACCCCAGCAAAGCTCAGCATGACAGCCTCCCCCACAAGTAAATTAAAGCAAAAATAATTCTTACTATTTCTAACACTTCAAATGAGTAAACCAGAATATTTTTCCTCTAAATAGAGAAATCGATGTGGATTCATCACCCATAGTCTTAATTTCAATGTCTAGGCATAAGCAGTTTCACTGTTCTCACTTTGCACATTACAGGTTATAGCTTGAGGGTTCTAAACAAGTAAACAGGAAAAAATTCTCATGGGGGTGGAGAGTTCTGAAATTTCTGGGCCATGCCAGTTGACCTTGAGTCCTATAACCGGAGAGCTCAGCTCCTGGCACTGGCTGCTGCAGTTCGGCTCACCTTCAGTCGCTTCACATTGTATACGTGGACTCCAGCACTGGTGCCCGATGCAGCCAGCCAGTTCCCATCTGGACTGACTGCCAAAAGACACATGGACTCCACAGACCCTAGGAGGAAAGAAGAGTTTAGTTTCTGAATCTGCAATGTGCTCCATATATTGAGGGTGATGAGCAAAGTCAGAGCTTTTTGACTATGAGCTGGATCGTTTCCCACCCTGCTTCCCTGGTTGTCTTTGCAAGGCAAACGCCATAGCACTATACTATCACGACCCCCCCCCCACCCCCCGGTCTTTTTGATGATGTGAGGCTGCACTACATGCCTGGCTGTGGTGCTTGTGCACATTCTGTCAGACACTTGATGAAGGTCACACTCTGGGGCCAGGTATTCAGACATTGTTTGCTGCTGCTCTTGTCTATACCTGGCGATTTGCTCTCATTGTTGCAGTGCTAGGAATCCACCTGTTCCTATTGTTCCTTCAATAAACCCTGTTCAATACTCTTTCTTTCCTATAACTAGCCAGTCTTCCTGTGAGAGGGAACCAGAGAGGTCATCACTGCTCAGCCTCAAGTCAGACTCAGTTCACTGTGGAAATGCAGGACCTTGGAGCATCTAGTATTAAAGCAAAAATCTGTTTAGAAAAGACCCTTTCCCTCCAAATAGAATTTTTTGTTTTGTTTTGTTTTGGTTCTTGGGTCACACTTGGCAGTGCTCAGGGGCTGCCCTTGGATTAGGTGCTCTCTGGTTGCTCTTGGATGTGCCAGGGATCAAATCTAGGGCTCTTACAAGTGAAGCATGTGCTCCAGACCTCTGAGTTATCTCTCTGCCCATGGCCAATAAACAGTTTAATCTAAGTTATGGACAAAGATCCAATTAAGACTGGAAGCCTCTCTAAGTTAGTGGGTGCCCGCTATATATTTAGCATGGAGGGAGAACAGGCACATATGTGCCATCTTTGTCATCAAAGTACTTTCAACCGATTTGGCAACACAAAGATTCACGTGGGATAAAAGTCAGTGATGTTATATGCCAAAATATGTGCTCTATGTAACACCCCCAAACAATGAAAAGGCTTTATAACAAGATGAGCCAGATGCTAAGGATGGATGAGGTGGGTAGAAAATGAGAACAGAATGATCTAAGTGACAAAAACTGGGATATAGGATTCAAGGGCTAGGAAGGAACCAGTCTGACTATAAAGGGGAAAGATGAGAGAGAGGAAGAAGTAACACAAGGAACATATAGAATACATGTGAACACACATAGAAACTACGTGTGAACATAGGGTCTTAAATATGCAAGGCAAGTATGCTTTCACTATAGCCCCAGTTTCATTTTAAGAGGTGCTCAATGAAAAAGTCTTAGGGGATCATCTGGGATGCTGGGATTTGAATCACCATTGGTCCTGGGTTGGCAGCTTGCAAGGCAAACTTCCTACCGCTGTGCTATCTCTCCGGCCCCCAAGAGTCTTAGTTTTATTTTTTATTTTGGGCCAAACCCAGAACTTCTCAAGGATACTCCTGGTATTGATCTTGGCACCATATGTGGTTCTGAGAATCAATATGGGGTTGGCCATGGGCAAAGTAATCACCTTATTCCTTATACTATCTCTGAAGAGTCTTAGTTTTTTGTTGTTGTTAGTTTGGGGGAGCCACACCCAGCTCTTCTCAGAGCTTACTTCAGCCTCTGTGTTCAGGAATCACTCTTAGCAGAGCTTGGGGTACATGGGGTGCCAGGGATTAAACCCAGGTCAGCTGTATGGAAGGCAAGTGCTCTGCTTACTGCCTATCTTGTGCACCAGCTCTGGCCCAGCCTTTGGCTAAATTCCTAAATAATTTAGTAGATGTTTTATTTGGTCCCTCCTCCCCACCTCTCCCCTCCTACAGAGCCCCTATCCTTCATCCAGTTTCCTTGGCCAGGAGTGAGTGAGCCATGGCCTTGGCAAAGCTACCATCTTCTCCTCTCGTACTACAGCCTTGGTGGGGGAGAGGGGTGGGTACTGCTTGTAGTTTTTAGTATTTGTTTTTGATTTTTTTGTTTGTTTTTAATTCAATCTGAAATCAGAAAGCAATGGATTTTGCCAAGTGGACCTTGTAACCTTTCTCCACTTATCCCTGGTTTGATCCCTTATGGCCACAAAAATTCCTTTATCTCAGCAACAACCCATGAACTGGGAACCAGCCCCATCCCCTGCCTATGTCTCTCCCCAATCCCTTTAGATGGGGAGGGAAGAGGAGGAGAGAAGAGGGGACATACCCACGTCCTAGGCATTCAGGAGAGGTTTGCCCCCATGGGCATCATTCTTTCCTGAATAAAACTACAAATTTGGGCCCAGAGAGATAGCACAGTGGTGTTTGCCTTGCAAGCAGCCAATCCAGGACCAAAGGTGGCTGGTTTGAATCTCGGTGTCCCATATGGTCCCCCGTGCCTGCCAGGAGCTATTTCTGAGCAGACAGCCAGGAGTAACCCCTGTGCACTGCCGGGTGTGGCCCAAAAACCAAAAAACAAACAAACAAACAAACAAAAAAAACAAAAAAACCCCCAAAAACCAAAAAACTACTGAATAAAACTACAAGTTTCACACACACACACACACACACACACACACACACACACACACACACACACACACACACACTCTCTCCCTATAGCCCCCCTAAAGAATCTTAGTTTAATCATAAAAACATGTAAAAAGTACTCCATAAATAAATTTAACTGTTAATTTAATTTGACTAACTGCTTTTTTCCCCCTGTGTGCTTTCAGAGTACCTTAAGAACAGAGAATTTAGTGTGCTGACTGTCTAGGCTGATCAACTCCACATAGTACAAAAGCTATTTAAGTTTAGGGCAAGATAGAAGAGGAAAGGAGGGGAGCATTGCGTTCCAAGTCTAATCTTCACTCCTCAATAATCAACAGACACCCATCCCCCCTTCTTAAAAGTACATGAAAACACGTTCATAATGATGTGGTTACTTACATGTAAGTTCACCTTTAGCACAACGGGTAGGGTGTTTTGTCTAGCATGTGGCCAAACCAGGCTCAAGCAACCCAGCAGCCCATATAATCCCCTGAGCATCACCAGAGTGATTCCTAAGTACAGAGCCAGGAGGTAAACCCTCTCATCACCAGTTATGAGCTCCCCATCCCTCCACCCTCCAAGGTTTTGCCTTTTATAAAAACAAACCATCAAGAGTCAGAGACAGAGAGACAGTACAAGGTTAAGGGGTTAAGGCACTTGACTTAAAATACAGTCAACCTTGGTTCAAATCTCTGGTACCAGATATGGTACCCAGAGTACTGCCAGGGGACAATCTTAAGCACAGAGCCAAGAAAAGCCCCTGGGAGTGGCCGGAGAGATAGCACAGAGGTAAGGTATTGCCCGTGCACAAGGCCGATCCAGGATGGAAGGTGGTACGAATGAATCCCTGCATCCCATAAGTTCCCCCATGCTTGCCAGGAGTGATTTCTGAACTCAGAGCTGGGAGTAACCACTGAGTGCCGCCGGGTGTGACCCAAAATCCAAAAGGAAAAAAAAAAAAAAAACCAAACCAAATAATTAACATATTTACAAAATGCCTACACATATATTGGGGACAATAGTATCAGTGGCAGTTCTTTTTGGATGTTATAATTTTAGGTATTTTAAACTCTTTTCTCTACAATTTTCTTCTGGCTTTACTGACAAAGTCAGAGTGTGATGAAATTTCTCTAACCCCAAATAAGGAACCTAAAGCCCAGTGAGAAAAGAGTAGGTGTGAGGAACACATCAGATATCATCAAGTGTTTTTCTTTGCCAAAGAATCTCCTCCTACTTTAAATTGCAAACCTGTGAGTATATATTTGAAAGAGAGTGAGAAGAGCATTAGGGAGCCCTGACAAAGGTTTATTTTTATTTGGAGGGGGATTTAAGGTCATACTTGGTATAAGCTCAGTGACTACTCCTGATCTGTACTTGAGGGTTGCTTCCAATAGTACCTAAGAGACTGTGGTGGCCAGGAATAAAACCAGGGTTGATTGCATGCATGGCCTTAATCTCACTACTATCTCTATGGCCTAGTGAAGAAGGCTTAATTAAACAAGGGGGGAAAAGACACACCAGAGAGAAATAAGTCACAGTAAAATTCCCACCTGATTGCGGCTGGAAAGTGTGCAGGTGCTTATAGCTTCCCTCCAAGAGCTGAATGACATGCAGAGACCCTTTATTTGAGGCCACAAAAAGTTTTCTTGAATCTTCAGAAAACACAATCTGAAGGGCAGATCGAAGGAATGCTGGCATTTTGGGAACCTTGGGGTGAACCAATAATGAGGATCAGTAAGAAAGAGAAGTGAATCCTGGAGCCCATCTAAATAAAAACCTGTTGGCTTAACTTTACAAATGCTGTCAGGAGTCAAGGAAGCCCCGACATGACTGTTAGGCTAAGATGCCCCGCTTCATCTCTTAAAAAGCCTGAACTTTTCTGGCACTTCCTGGCATTTTTCCACCCTCCCCAAAGCACAAACAATTCAATAAAAATAAAAGACCGTTTTATAAACAGCTGTCTTCAAATAGGTCTCACTGAGCAAGGATTCACTTCCGGTACATTTTACTTCACACAAAAAACCACATACTTGTTTGGCCAGACACTGGGTTATCACTTACCCTTTGGAGGCTGATGTTGTCACGTTCATAATTCAACCGGTAGAGAAAAAACCGAGAAGTTGTAGAACAGGCTACCCAGCTTCCACATGGGGAGATACAGCTGCAAATGATGTTCTCAGGACCCTGGCAATGTTAGAAATCAGAATAAATACTCAGGCAAGAGGGCAGAAGTGATAACACAGTGGGTATGGTGCTCGCCTTGCCCGCAACTGACCCGTAGCTTCTATCCCAGGCATTCTATATTATTCCCCAGAACCATAGTAATAGCACCAGGAAAAATTCCTTAGTGCAGAGCCAGGAGTAACTGTGGCTCCAAAAAATACCTAAGCAAGTTTTCTTTTTGGGTGTTGAGAAAGTAGTGCTCGCTTCGGCAGCACATATACTAAAATTGGAACGATACAAAGAAGATTAGCATGGCTCCTGCGCAAGGATGACATGCAAATTCGAGAACGTACACTGCTGGTGCTCAGGGGGACTGTATGGTGCTTAGGATTAAATCTAGGGCTCCTACACGCAAAGCATGTGCTCCAGCCCTTTAAGCTTCTCCTCTCAAGCAAACCTTTTATGACAAAGTTCACTGCAACATGAATCCTCAAGTTGATATCAATCCAGACAGTCATAAATACCAACACAATCTTGGTATTTTCAGACAGTCATTATGATTTTTTTTTGTTTGTTTTTTGGCTCACACTCAGCAGTGCTCAGGGGTTATTCCTGGCTCTACACTCAGAAATTGCTCCTAGCAGCATAGGGGACCATATGGAGCGACAGGTTTCGAACCATGGTCTGTCCTGGATTGGCTGCAAGGCAAATGCCCTAACACTGTGCTATCACTCCAGCCCCAGTCACTATAACTTTTTGAGAGTAAACATATCTTAAATCCTGTGGTTTTGGTTTCCAAAGTCAAGTACAGAGATATGTGAAAACTTGTATTAGTCTTTCAGCTTTAGAAACTGGTACAATGGGGGCCAGAGTGATAGCACAGTGGTAGGCCATTTTCCTTGCGGACAGCCTAAAAACCAAAAACCAAACAAGCAAACAAACCCCGCCTCCAAAATAACCAAACTGGTATAATGAGGCACCTTAAAGATTTAATGTGCTGATTTTGTCTTTGACAACCTGCCTGAAGAGTTAAATATTAGGGGCCGGAGAGATAGCATGGAGGTAAGGAGTTTGCCTTTCATGCAGGAGGTCATCGGTTCGAATCCCGGCGCCCCATATGGTCCCCTGTGCCTGCCAGGAGCAATTTCTGAGCCTGGAGCCAGGAATAACCCCTGAGCACTGCCAGGTGTGACCCAAAAAACAAAAAACAAAAACAAAAAAAAAAAAAAAAAAAAAAAGAGTTAAATATTAAGGAGAGGCCAGAGTGAGAGCACAGCAGTAGGGCTTTTTTTTTTTTTTTTTTTTGTGGTTTTTGGGTCACACCCGGCAGTGCTCAGGGGTTATTTCTGGCTCCAGGCTCAGAAATTGCTCCTGGCAGGCACAGGGGACCATATGGGGTGCCGGGATTTGAACCGATGACCTCCTGCATGAAAGGCAAACGCCTTACCTCCATGCTATCTCTCCGGCCCCAGCAGTAGGGCTTTTACCTTGAATATAGCAGACCCAGGTTCAATCCCTACTGGGCATATGATACCCTAAGGCCATCAGGAGTGATTAAGGTGATCAAGTGAGCATGGAGTAATTCCTGAGCACAACTGGGTGTGGCCCCCAAACAAATTAAGAAAAAGACAAAACAAAAACAAAAATCAATAGGGTCAGGGTCGGAGATAGCATGGAGGTAGGGATTTTGCCTTGCATGCAGAAGGACGGTGATTTGAATCCTTGGATCCCATATGGTCCCCCGAGCCTGCCAGGAGCAATTTCTGAGTGTAGAGCCAAGAGTAGCCCCTGAGCCCTGCCGGTGTGACCCAAAACCCCCCCAAAAACCAATAGGGTCAGATAGTATAGGGGTTAAATGCTAGTGGCAGATCCCTGCAGAAATCCAGGTATCACATAGTTCTCTACCAAGTATAACCCAAAGACCATACAACAAAAAGGGAATTATTTATAATAAAATGGTATTTGGGGACTGGAGAGATAGCATGAAGGTAAGGCATTTGCCTTTCATGCAGAAGGTTTGAATCCCGGCATTCCATATGGTCCCCTGAGCCTGCCAGGAGCGATTTTTGAGCATAGAGCCAGGAATGACCCCTGAGCACTGCTGGGTGTGACCCAAAAATTCAAAAAAAAAAAAAAGTTATTTGAAGGTCATTGGAGAATGAAACTGATTTTTAGGAAAAAAAGGAAAAGTAAAATTAGACATATTTTGAACATAATCTCAAAAAGACTTCCTTACCTTTGTCTTGAGGTGCAGTAAGTGATCGGCACCTTTAGAGAGTGGGAGGGTGTCCCCATTCTTCCCTGGAAGAAGAAATATCCCTGAAGTTTTCCTCTCAAATGTTATTTGCAAACAGAAATGTTTCAAATGTTATTTGAAAAGAGGCATTTCTGGTAGAACAAACTCCCAGCCATGGTAACCTCCAGTCTTCTAGTGTTAAGTGGAGGCAAACAGTCTTTTCTATGTGTGGCCTGTGCCCCATCACTGAATGTCAAGAGCTTTTTTCCACAGCCACGTGTGCAAATGGGTGGAAGCAGGGTTCTTTCTATAAGACTTTGATTTCAGTTTCATGTTTTAGATTTGAAAGCAAAACCCCTCTAACCTATCACACACCCACCAAACCCAAATGCTGACCAGGCCACCACACTGTCCCGTCACTAGGATCTACATAGCCTCCTTTCCCGGGCAAGGGCATGTACTTTCAGCTGAGGATCCACTAAGCCTCTAACAGCCCACACACTCTAACGAACTCCATGTTCTCTCTAGTGGGTGGGAAAACCTAATGTCCCATTTGGACCAAGAAAAAGACTTATATTTTCCCCGAAGAACAGTTTCAATCACACAATCCTACTTTCTGGCTTCTCTCACAGATTTTTTTAAATGAAAAAACTTGGTAAAAACTTCTTACCTGTCGCAGCAGTAGACCCCAGTCGCCAAAGTTCCAAGTGATGAGCAAACTGAAAGAGGAGAAGTTGCCTCTTCTTTGAACAGGAAACAAGGCGACGCTACATGAAAAGTTGGAAAGTGATTAAATAAGCCAGGGTCACCTGGTATCTTAACAGAGGCACAGCAGCAACATCTTAACAGTTTTTGTTGAAAACCATTTATCTGAAAAATAATCTCTAAGTACTGCCATCTGCTAGATTCAAGACTCTAGTGAGAAACAACATGATTAATGATCTCAAGAACTTATACATAACCTCTGGTCCTAGCAACAGAGAAAATAAAACAAATGGAAATGAAATCATTTTTTTTATTTTGTTTTTGGGCCACACCCGGCAGTGCTCAGGGGTTACTCCTGGCTGTCTGCTCAGAAATAGCTCCTGGCAGGCAGGGGGGACCATATGGGACACGGGATTCGAACCAACCACCTTAGGTTTTGGATCGGCTGCTTGCAAGGCAAACACCGCTGTGCTATCTCTCCGGGCCCAAAATCAGTTTTCTTTAAAATAATTTTATGGCCTAAAAGAAAAGATAAGGGATTAAATGGAAATTATACTAATTTGAGGTTTTTTTGTTTATATATATTTAGTTTTGGGGCCACATCTGACTTAACTCCTGGTTCTGGGGTTGAGAGAAAGCATGGAGGTAAGGCGTTTGTCTTGCATGCAGAACGATGGTTCGAATCCCTGCATCCCTATGGTCCCCCGGGGCCAGCCAGGAGCGATTTCTGAGTGTAGAGCCAGCCTGAGCCCTGAGGGGTGTGACCCAAAAACAAAACAAAATCTTAAATCCCGATTCTGCTCTCAGGGAATATTCCTGAGAGTGATAATACCTGATCCTGAGGGTGCCAGAGATCAAACTGGAGTCAGCTATGTGCAAGACAAGCAACGTACCCATTGTACTATCACTCCAACACAAACGTATTAGGAATTTTTCACATGGCTAAGGACAGAATGTCATCATAAAAATGCAGTGAGGATGATCAAATCTAGCCTCATGGAGGGAAGGCAAGTAGCCTAGATGAGGTTCACGGGCAAAACGTGAATCCAAGAAGGCAAAATGCGACTTTCTAAACAAAGCAATGGCATTCAAGAGAATTTAAAATGGTAAGCTAGGGGGCCGGAGAGGTAGCATGGAGGTAGGGCATTTGCCTTGCATGCAGAAGGACAGGGATTCAAATCCCAGCAATCCCATATGGTCCCCCGAGCCTGCCAGGAGCGATTTCTGAGCGTAGAGCCAGGAGTAACCCCTGAGCAATGCTGGGTGTGACCCAAAAAACAAAAACAAAAAGGTAAGAAAAAAGGAAAACAACTTTAGAGAAAGAGCCTGAACTTCAGAGTGGGGGAAGAGATTCTACAAGTGTGAGAGAGGAAGCAGAAGGGCCAGAGCAGGACGTTGATAAAGGCCAAGAGTCACAGTGGCACTTTTAGACAATTTCTGGGGTTATCATTCTCTTTCCCGGTTTTTGTGGCTGATGGGAATTCTGTTTGTTTTTAAGGTGGGACTCATTATTCTGGGTGGAGCAGGAAAAATGCAGGATTCCGGTGTTCCTTCCCAGGTAGATGGATAAATCTTCAAGTTGAAAATTCTCTTTCCATGCCAGCCCCAAATTTCCTTTTCTTTTCTTTTTTTTTTTTTGTGTGGTTTTTGGGTCACACCTGGCAGTGCTCAGGGGTTATTCCTGGCTCCAGGCTCAGAAATTGCTCCTGGCAAGCACAGGGGACCATATGGGACGCCAGCGAACCGATGACCTTCTGCATGAAAGGCAAACGCCTTATCTCCATGCTATCTCTCCGGCCCCCCAAATTTCCTTTTCTATTAAGAAACAGACCTTGGGCCTGGAGAGATAGCACAGCGGCGTTTGCCTAGCCAGCAGCCAATCCAGGACCAAAGGTGGTTGGTTCGAATCCCGGTGTCCCATATGGTCCCCCGTGCCTGCCAGGAGCTATTTCTGAGCAGACAGCCAGGAGTAACCCCTGAGCATCGCCGGGTGTGGCCCCAACCACCCCCCCCCCAAAAAAAAGACTGAGGCTGCCTTTTCCTTATCGCATGAACCAAATATCTTTTTGTCCACCTGCCAGTCTAGTTTGGATCAGTGTCTTTCCTCCCCTGGATTCTTCGATGATAACTTGGAAAGAAAAAGCAATAGGGGGGCCGGAGAGATAGTATGAAGGTAAAGAGTTTGCCTTTCATGCAGAAGGTCATCAGTTCGAATTCTGGCATCCCATATGGTCTCCTGTGCCTGCCAGGGGCGATTTCTGAGCGTGGAGCCAGGAGTAACCCCTGAGTGCTGTCAGGTGTGACCCAAAATTCCAAAAAAATAAATAAATAAATAAATAAAAAAGCAATATGGGAGAATTTAGAAGACAGTAGCAAGAGAATGCTGTAGATGTTTGTTCAGGAAGGAGGAGTCTGCGAGACAGGGCACAGAGAGACAGAGTATTAGGGAGTAATACTTACGTGGGGAAAAGTGATTTTCCGTAGAGCAGCATCGTAATTCTTTACTTCTATTTTCTCCATGAGAGGACGGATAACTAAATGGGTGTCAGTGCCTGGGACAGGAAAAAAGTGGGGGAGAGGCACCAGAATTAGGGAAATCTTTTATGAGAAGCAAAAGAACTGGACAGGCTGGCAGGAAGCTGCAAAGGACTGAACCCACCTCCAGATATCAGGGCGGTCGGGCTGTGGGCCACAGTTCGCACGTCGTGTGTATGATGCTGGAAGGGCTTTGTCCGCACCCACTGCCTCTCACTGCTGTTGGAAGTCACAGAGACCAGCTGAAAATGGAATACTGTTCCCTCGGCTGTGCCTACCACGAAACTGTCTTCTTGCTGAGAAATCAAATCATCAGGGAGGTATGATTGAGTAAAACAAGGCCTAGTCTAAAAAATACGCCCTGAAGTTTTCTGTGCAGGTCACTTAAGGGAACACACCTTCTTCCAGAGTAGAAGGAAATAGGTCTTTCCTTCCAGAAGCTAATTCCATTAGAAGGAGCTCTCCTTTTAAGATACAGATAATGCGACCCCTACTGATGACAAAAAACATGTAGATCAAAACCTAAAGAAAAACTGTATTTCTTTTTTCTTTTTTTGGTTTTTAGGACACTGCTGGGGAACCATATGAGTTACTGGTATTCGAACCACTGTCCTTCTGCATGCAAGGCAAACGCCCTACCTCCATGCTATCCCCCCACTGCCCCGTGTCTGAGTCACACCCGGCGGGGCTCAGGGGTTACTCCTGGCTCTGTGCTCAGGAGTTGCTCCTGGCAGGCATGGGAGACCATACAGGATGCCGGGATTCAAACCACTGTCCGTCCTGGATTGGCTGCGCACAGGCAAATGCCCTATCGCTGTGCTATCTCTCCGGCCCCAGGAGTTCTGGTTTTGAGCCCTAGTAACACATGGTTCTCAGAGCATCAGTAGATGTGACCCCTCCCACAAACTTAAAAAAAAAACAAAAAAACAAAAAAAAACTAGGACCATTGGCCTGAAAAATAGTGGAACAGGGGCTGGAGAGATATCATAGCAGTAGGTCATTTGTTTTGCAAGCAGCCAATCTGATGGTTTGAATCCGGACATCCCATATAGTCCGAGTCTGCTAGGGGCGGTTTCTGAGGGGAAAGCCAGGAATAACCCCCGAGCACTACCAGGTGTCCCGTCGTGTTCCCCCACCCCCGTCCCGCCCCCCCCCCCCCCCCCCCCCCGGTTACAGCTCACCTCATGAAGCTCACCACAAACTGGGATGAGTTCAGAGAAATAACTACATTTTGAACTATCCTAATAATGAGAATGTATGAGGGAAATAGAAAGCCTGTCTAGAGTACAGGTGGGGGTTGGGTGGGGAGGAGGGAGATTTGGGACATTGGTGATGGGAATGTTACTAGTGATGGTCTGCATAAGGCCAACTAAGCTCAGTTCATGGTTCCCAAGAAGCACTACCAGATTGATCCCTGAGTGTAGAGCCAAGCCCTGATTATCAGAGTGTGACCCCAAAACAAAACAAAACAATCAGGGCTGGGAGAGAATAAAGTAGATAGTGTTCAGCATTTGCCTGACCCAGGTTAGATCCCTGCACCTCCCCAGAGCATTCCTAGAGTATAGCCAGGTGCATCTCCACTGGGTATCCCGGACCCCACAGGGCAGCTGGCTCTGTTGGCCGAATTGCCAGTGGTGTCCAAAGTACCCCTCTAGTAATTACATCTTTAAAACAGAGGAAAGTCGGGCTAAGGAAATAGTACAACAGATAATGTGGGTCGCATCTGGCAGTGCTCAGGAGTCATTCCCAGGAGTAATCAAGTGACCACGCAATGTCAGGTTCAGCACTTCTGAGCCTCTGAGCCGAAAGTCAATGACCAAAGATAATAAATGAAAATCGGGTGGGATGGGGGAAGAAAGGGGTTGTTGAGCTTTACCCAGAAATGCTCAGAAACTATTCTTGGCTCCATGCTTAATAGTCCCTTTAACCCAAATTTCTTTCCTCAGCATCCTATACAATCCCTTGAGCAATGCCAGAGTTAATTCCTGAATGCAGAGCCAGGAGGAATACTCTCTGAACATTACTGGGTGTGGCCCACAAACAAAAAAGGGGAGTATGGAGGGGCCGGAGCAATAGTACAGTGGTAAGGCATTTGCCCATTTAACTGTAGGGGTTTCATTTCGTTTTGTTTCTTAAGCCATATATAGCATGTCTAAGTCCTCCAGCTCTGTGCTTGAGAGGTCAGTCCTGGCAATGCCTTTGAGACCACTGGGTATCTATGATTGAGCTCAGGTATCCCTGGTGGAAAAACTGTGATCAAGAATTGAGCTATCTCGGGGCCCGAGAGATAGCATGGAGGTAAGGCGTTTGCCTTTCATGCAGAAGGACGGTGGTTTAAATCCTGGCATCCCATATGGTCCCCCGAGCCTGCCAGGAGTGATTTCTGAGCATAGAGCCAGGAGTAACCCCTGAGCACTTCCAGGTGTGACCCAAAAACAAAAAAAAAAACCAAAAACAAAACAAAAAGAATTGAGCTATCTCGTGCTCGTTTCGGCAGCACATATACTAAAATTGGAATGATACAGAGATTACCATGGCCTTTGAGCAAGGACTGGCAGTTAGCTGATCAATATAAAAATTAGGCAGTTGAAAAAAATGTCTGAATGTCTTTGACTAAGTAGCCACAGGCACCTACATACCTGAATACTAGGAGGAGGATCATGTTCCCACCACCTCTAATCCTTCAATCATTGAAGGTACACTTTCTCTAGTGAAGAGATACTACCATTTTCTCCTTGTTTAGTGATCCCTTTGTGTCTTGAAGCTTTCTGTTTTGTTTTTTTTTTTTTGGTCACATCCGGTGGTGCTCAGGGATTATTCCTGGCTTTGCACTCAGAAATCGCTCCTGGAGGGGCTGGAGCAGTGGTGCCCGTGTTAGCCTAGGACGGACCACAGTTTGATCCCCCAGTGTCCCAAATAGTCCCCCAAGCCAGGAGCATTTTTTTTTTTGGGGGGGTCACACCTGGCAGGGCTCAGACTCCAGGCTCTACGCTCAGAAATCGCCCCCAGCAGGCTCGGGGGACCATATGGGGTGCCGGGATTTGAACCACCGTCCTTCTGCATGCAAAGCAAACGCCCTACCACTGTGCTATCTCTGCAACCCTCAGGAGAAATTTCTGAGTGCATAGCCAGGAGTAACCCGAGCATCACAGGGTGTGCACCCCCCAAAAAGAAGTCACTCCTGGCAGGCACGAGGGACCATATGGGATGCTGGGATTCAAACTGCTGTCGTCTTGGATGGGCTGCATGCAAGGCAAATGCCCTACCACTTCACTGTCTCTCTAGTCCCTCGAAGCTATTTTTTAGTATAAAATCCAATGCAAAGTAAAAGAGGCTTCTATACAGACAGAAATGTCAGAATTTTGTTCAGTGAACTGCTACTGATTATTACCCTGGGGACACTGTCAGGTTTGCAACAATTTGCTAACTCATTTTAGCATTCCTAACTGCCTTTGAGAGACATCTGTGTTCTTTTAAAATCTTCTTTGAACTACTTGTAACATTGCAATGGCTTGCTTATTAGTTAATAATGAGCTCTAGAAAATCCCTGGCATGCTTCCATTTCATGTTTGTACATGTCATGATTTCACTCTTCCCGTTCCAATCAGGAGAGCTCTTTACAGGTAAGAAACCTAAACTTTGAGAGAACCAGAGATAGAGGAAGAAAAACAGCACCGTGGCCACACAACCAGAGTGGGCAGGAACCATACTCCTCTGCTCCCCTGCCAGGAGGGTGCTCATGGAAACCATTGGCCCAAAGCGAAACAGAGACACCAAGTGGCTGCAGAACTTACTGGGTCCCACATTAATACCCAGCTCACTGCATTTACAAGGAAAACACTAGAGTTACTAAGTAGGAAAGGGAATTTCTTCTCTAAAATCTCTTTCCCTGGAGTTGGGATCATCAAAAGGAAAGGAGAGGAAAAAGGAGGAAAAGGAGGGGAAAGAGAGGGAGGGGAGGGAAGGGGGGAAGGGAGGGGAAAGGAGGGAAAAGGAGGGGAAGCGAGAAGAGTCAAGAGGAGAGGGATGGAGAGGAGGGGAGGAGAGGAGAGGAAAAAGGGCAAAAGGAAGGAAGAGCAGACCGGGGTTGGAGTTGTGTACTAGTGTGCTCCTTTACTCAGGGTGATAGTGTCACTGTGGGAAAACCAACTCAGGACTGCCCTAAACATGAAAGCAAACCTCTAAATGGATCTGCAGAAAAGGGCTCTCACCTTTGAGCAACACCAAATACCAAAAGGCTGACTTGACTGTCATTATTTGCTCTTCAAATAAATTATTTATTTGTAGGAGGCTGTTTTTTTCTTTTAAACAAAAATCTTTATTTTATTTTGTTTTTGGGTCACACCCAGGGGTTATTTCTGGTTCTGCAGTCAGAAATTGTTCCTGGGGGACGGGCGGTGGCGCTGGAGGTAAGGTGCCTGCCTTACAAGCGCTAGCCAAGGAACGGACAGTGGTTCGATCCCCCGGCGTCCCATATGGTTCCCCCAAGCCAGGGGCGATTTCTGAGCACATAGCCAGGAGTAACCCCTGAGCGTCAAACGGGTGTGGCCCAAAAACCAAAAAAAAAAAAAAAAAAGAAAAAAAAGAAATTGTTCCTGGCAGGCTTGGGGGACCATATGCAATGTCAGGAATCAAATTGGGTCCGTCCCAGGTTGGCCGCATGCAAGACAAACGTCCTACCACTGTGCTATCTCTCTGGCACTTGGGTGTTTTTTTGTTTTGTTTTTTATTTTTATCTTTTTATTTTTTATTTTTTTTTATTTTAATGAAGTTTAATAGAATGACTTAGTTAGGAAGTGAGTGAAGTAGTTCTCTAAGGCAAAGCACAAAATAAGAACACACACAGACTTAAACAAGGCAAAAGCTGACAGTCACAGGAAAAGAAGTTAACAAATTGAGCAAAGGCTAATTTTTTTTTTTTTTGGTTTTTGGGCCACACCCTGTGACGCTCAGGGGTTACTCCTGGCTATGCGCTCAGAAGCTGCTCCTGGCTTCTTGGGGGACCATATGGGACGCCGGGGGATCGAACCGCGGTCCGTCCTAGGCTAGCGCAGGCAAGGCAGGTACCTTACCTCCAGCGCCACCGCCCGGCCCCCACAAAGGCTAATTTTAAGTTACTTCTCAACTATATATTGACAAGTATTAGAAGTATTGTTTTTTGGGCCCGGAGAGATAGCACAGCGGCGTTTGCCTTGCAAGCAGCCGATCCAGGACCAAAGGTGGTTGGTTCAAATCCCGGTGTCCCATATGGTCCCCCGTGCCTGCCAGGAGCTATTTCTGAGCAGATAGCCAGGAGTAACCCCTGAGCACCGCCGGGTGTGGCCCAAAAACCAAAAAAAAAAAAAAAAAAAAAAAGAAGTATTGTTTTGTTTTTTAAATCAATTGTCTGGCAAAAGAAGTTCTGTAGGAAAATCTCAAAATGAAGACCTCGGGGTTGGAGAGACAGTGAGTCAGTACAGCAGAGAGTATAAGTTACTAAGTAGGAAAGGGAATTTCTTCTCTAAAATCTCTTTCTCTGAAGTTGGGATCATCAAAAGGAAAGGAGAGGAAAGAAGGGGAAAAGAAGGGGAAGGGGGGAGGGGTGGGAAAGGGGGGAAAAGGAGAGAAAAAGAGGGAAAAGGAGAAGGAAGGGGAAGAGTCAAGAGGGGAGGGGAGCAGTGGGGAGGGGAGAGGAAAAAGGGCAAAAGAAAAAAGAAGCAAAATTTCATGCTTGCCTTGCATGAAACTGACCCATATTAGATTCCCAGCATCCCATATGGTCCCTTAAGCACTGACAGGAGTAATTCCTGAGAGCAGAGCCTTGCATGCGGCTGACCTGGGAGACAGACACTCCAATTCTGAGGGACAGTGAACTGGCCCCCTGTTTAAAAAGTTTGAGGACCCCTGATTTAAAGAATATTCTTTAGCTGTCAGCATTATCAGGTTCCCTTAGGTTCCTTCAGCACAATGTTCAGGATGGGGGAATTGCGCTGGGGGCACGTCATTGACACATCCACACCAGGTTATAGGGGAACCTACTCAAAACAGGAGTGTACTCACATCAGACACAGCAATGGACTGTACGTCAGCATTGGCGATGAGATGGTTCTTCACTAGTGTCCCAGTGACTGAGTCCCAGAACTGCACTTTCCCAGCGGAGTCCACACTTATGATGGTGCCATCGGACAAGAAGGCCACACCCCAGATGATACACTTGCGCTTCGACACACCCATATACTGCCTATCCACCTGCATCTTATGGACAGTGCTCCCTGAAAAGGAAGAAATGCTCACATTTGGATGGTGCTTACCTCTGGCTCTCAAAAGCCGGAGGTCTCACATTGGCAGCTGCCTAAGGAAATCATAGACAGACAGTAAACAGTTATGGGGAACTTGGTCCTGAAATTGGTCACAATGAGTGTCTAGAATGAGGTAGAGAGGAAAGGAAGAAACAAAAAGACAGGGGTAGGATAGAAAAGAAACATTGCGGTTTCACTTCGAAGTGACCAAGTGTCCACACAGGTTAGAACTGTTCTTTTAGAAGCTCACTTGAGAAGGGGAAGAAACAAGAGTTGAAAAAATGCCAGGACCTTAGAAGCAGACATGGATGGTAATGACATGCCACCTCACTGAGACCACGTCCTAAGTCAACAGTGAGAAAGCCACAGATCTGCCCAATTTATAACACAGATCCCTCAAAGGTTCAGGAATTAGTGACTCTAATACTCTGAAAAAGGAAGTGAAAAGTGAGGCCAAAAGGAAGGAAGGGTAGAAAGCTTAAGCAACTGTTAGAATGCTTAAATACCGTCCCCCAGAGATTGGGAGTCCCTAAGCCCACCTTAAATTGGACAGAGACATATATTCTGACGAGGGATGGCAGGGACAAGTGAAGAGTGGGAGACAATGTGAGAATCATGAAGAAAAAATTTCCTGACTGCATGTTGAGAACACTGATCTTAGAATACTAAATCTAGTTTATTATTGAGTAGGAAAATTAAAAGCCACTTCTAGAAACCATGATGAACAAAGGAGAGAAGATCTAAAGAGCCCATCCCTAAAGGTTACCCCAATAGTGTCGACAAAGCACTCTGCAGAGAAGCCTGTAGATAAGCTCAGCTCATGGAGGTTGGAGGCTCTTTACCAGATATGAGTGGAGGAGAGTCTGGCCTAACAGAAAGAGGCCAAAAAACTGAGCAGCAAAAACATAAAAATAATATTCGAGAAGAAAGAAGCAGAGGCAGGTGAGGAACACTAGGCAAACTTTATCATGAATAGCCTTAGAAAGAAGAGTTAGTAAAAAAAAAAAAAAAAAAAAAAAAAAAGAGGGCCCGGAGAGATAGCACAGCAATGTTTGCCTTGCAAGCAGCGATCAGGACCAAAGGTGATTGGTTCAAATCCCGGTGTCCCACATGGTCCCCTGTGCCTGCCAGGAGCTATTTCTGAGCAGACAGCCAGGAGTAACCCCTGAGCACCGCTGGGTCTGACCCAAAAACCAAAAAAAAAAAAAAAAAAAAAAAGATATATACACCAAGAATCACTAAATTTCAAAAGCAGATAAAGGAAGGAGCCTGGCAGCCTGCAGAGCCCTCGCAGAAGACACCCCCTCAGAGTGGCATAAAGTCACAAAAAGGGCTGGAGAGATAGCACATCGTTAGGGCATTTGCCTTGCATGAACTCCGGTTCAATTCCCAGTATACCATATGGTTGCCCCAAACTTGCCAGGGGCGATTTCTGAATGAAGAGTCAAGAGTAACCCCTGAGCACTACCAGATGTGACCCCAAAAAACCAAATCAAAACAAAACAAAAAGTCACAATATGGGGCTGGAGAGCTAGCACAGCGGTAGGGCATTTGCCTTGCAAGCAGTCAACCCAGGACCAACTGTGGTTCGAATACCGGCATCCCATATTGTCCCCCTTGCCTGCCTGGAACAATTTCTGAACAGAGAGCCAGGAGTAACCCCTGAGCACTGCAGGGGTGTGGCCCCAAAACCGGAAATAAAAAAAGTCACAACAAAACTCAAACCTAGATATTAGGGGAACTGTCTGTGGTGCCCAAATTCTAAGGAAAAAATAATTTCCAATTTAAAATTGTTTATGAACTCATTCACAGGATCCAAAAAACCAGGGTTAACCAAGAAAGTGACATGGGAATGAAATTCCACATGATTGCACAAATCCCTGGAGCACCTAGAAAATCATAAAGCAAGACCAGGATGTAGCAGGCCAGAAAGCTTTGGATCAGAATCCTTCAAAAAGGATCAAAAGAGGCCAGAGATAGGGTCACTTGACTGGCATACAGCACACATGGGTTTGATCCCCAGCATCCTATATGGTTCCCCAAGTACTGCCAGGAGTAATTCCTGAGTGCAGAGCCATAGAGTAACTTTTTTTTTTTTTTTTGGTTTTTGGGCCACACCCGGCATTCCTTGCTCAGGGATTACTCCTGGCTTCTGCTCAGAAATAGCTCCTGGCAGGCACAGGGGACCATATGGGACACCAGGATTTGAACCAACCACCTTTGGTCCTGGATCGGCTGCTTGCAAGGCAAATGCTGCTGTGCTATCTCTCCGGGCCCCATGACTTGATTATCACAGAATACGGCCCAAAACCAATACACATATGTGCGCACATGCACACTTACTTACACACACACACACACATACACACACAATATGAAAGGGACAGAAAATATTAAAATGTCTACAAGAAAGCAAGGTAATTTACTATGCAAGTATTTCTATAGTTATACAGAAACATCAGCTACTGAAACGAACAAACTTGCAAAATAGCCATCCCAGAAGAAAATGTGGGTGCCTAAGAAAGAGGATTTAATAGTAGAAGCCATTAATGATTTACTCTATGGGACCTAAAGACCCTTGTTGACCTTTGAGTAGAACAAGGTATGGAGGAGGGGGACTCCCGCCTCTTTATTATCAGGGGGATGCTCTGGAGTATAAATGATACATACCTCTAAATATACACACGTATAAATAATAACAAAAAAATCACTTGAGCATTGAGGGAAAAGAAGAGTCTGCGATACTTTCATCTTCCTTCTCAGCGGAGCAGACTTGCCTACTGCCCACCAATGGTCCTCAAACTACGGCCCGAGGGCCACATATTGTATTTATTCCCATTTTGTTTCTTCACTTCTAAATAAGATATATGCAGTGTGCATAGAAATTTGTTCATAATTTTTGTTTTTACTATAATCTGGCCCTCCAACAGTCTGAAGGACAGTGAACTGGACCCCTGTTTAAAAAGTTTGAGGACCCCTGGAAGGTCAGTCTAACACCAAGGGACTCAATGAGCCAGAAGCCAGGCAAGAACAGAAAAATACCTGGTTCTCTCCTTTATTTGTCTTGTGTCTCACCAGCCATGCTACTAAGAGCATATATTCTTCAAAGACAGATGCTTACTGTCAGCAGAGGACTGAGCCAAGTAAGCTGGTATTCTGTCGATTATTGACAGCAAATGTCTTACTGAGTGACAGTGCAATTTATTGTGAATTCTTTAGGGGGGGGAAGCATTGGGACACACCCGGCAGCGCTCAGGGGTTACTGCTGGCTTTTTGCTCAGAAATCGCTCCTGGCAGGCTCCAGGGACCATATAGGATGCCAGGGTCGGCCACGTGCAATGTAAATGCCTTACCACTGTGCTATCCGACCCGGGAATTCATTATGAAGAAAAATACAGTACTACCTGTGCCACCTCCCCACCCAAAGAATCAAGATTTCCCCTAAAAGTATCAGCAATGACCTAAGAAAGGAGTGAATTTCATGGTGGACATTTCATAAAGCCAACGAGAAGCTGAGGCCCTAAAGATCACTGAAGCATGACAAGGGCATGAGCTTTTGGAAACCCAGAAAGGTAAACCTGACAAATGAGACCCATACCCCAAATAAACTGGAAAAAAAAAAAAACAGTCACCTGATTTGACATCAAACACACTAATGTAGTCTATGGAGCCAGCTGCAATGTGGGTAGCAGAGGGATGCCAGCTGAGACTCAGGATGCGACCTTTGGGAGTTGTACAACAAAAAAGAAAGTGACATGCACATAAATATACAGCAAAGAATAACTGAGTCCTCCTTCCACATTATCTAGAGAGTGAGTGGTACACAGTTCTCACCACTGCTCTGGAGGAACAGATGCTTTAACATAGATGAACAGCAACTTTCCCTCCTTCCCTCGACATTGCAATAAAATATTTGATACTTACTTTCATAATGCATAAATGGTTGAGGTAGTATACACAAGCACAACTCTTTTGAGGGGGATCTAGTAGTAACTTAACAAAACTTAAAACATGCATATCTGGTCCAGTAAACATACTGGGAACTAATCAAAAAAGAAAAACTAGGGGGCTGGAGAGATAGTACAGCGGGAGGGCGTTTGCCTTGCACGCAGCTGATACAGGATGGAAGGTGGTTCAAATTCTAGCATCCCATATAGTCCCTTGTGCTTGCCATGAGCAATTTCTGAGCTCAGAGTCAGGAGGAACCCCTGAATGCTGCTGGGCATGCCCCAAAAGCAAAAAAGAAAAACTAATATTTGCATGTGCATGGAAATGTAAAAAACTACTATGCCTTCAAGTTTAAGGACTTACATAAATTTTATGGCTTTATATTGCTTGGTGTACCGCTAAGAAATGTTATAATGTACTACAATCTGGGGACTTGAGGGACAAAGTAATTGTACATGGGTTCGGTTTTATTTTTCTTAATGTTCTTTGACTGTTAAGATCAAAATTAAGGTGTCAGCAGGGGGATTTCTTCTGAGAACTCTGTTTTTGGGTGCTTGCTCTTTCACTGTAACTGTACCTTGTCCTCTTTCTTTGCATCATTGTTCACATAATTAAAAATAAATAAAAAAATTAAAAAAACTAGTATAATGCCCCAAATCAGTTATCTGAGAAGATTTATTGCATAGTTCCCTAAGTATTGAGCTGGGAGTAGCCCCTGGGCATTGTCAGGTGTATTAAAAAAAAAAACAACCCCAGGCCGGAGAGATAGCACAGCAGTGTTTGCCTTGCTAGCAGCCGATCCAGGACCAAAGGTGGTTGGTTAGAATCCCGGTGACCCATATGGTCCCCTGTGCCTGCCAGGAGCTATTTCTGAGCAGATAGCCAGGAGTAACCCCTGAGCAAGGAATGCCGGGTGTGGCCCAAAAACCAAAACCAAAACAAAACAAAAAAAAAAAAACAAAAACAAAAAAAAACCCCCACATACACAGAGAAAAAAAGTGTTTATTGCAGTACAACCTATAGTGGTTAAAACCAAACAATACCCATAATAGCAGTTTGGTTAAATTACAGAATAAAATGTGGGAAATGAAAAACCATGCTGCCTGGTGTAAGTGGCATGTAAATGTCTTTGGTGTAACAAGTGAAAGCCAAGCAGTCTTATGCATTTACTGATATAAAGACAGCAAAATCTTCAGATAAAATTGCTCCTGGCAGGCTCGGGGGTCCATATGGGATGCCAGGATTCAAACCACTGTCCTTCTGCATGCAAGGCAAACACAATACCTCCATGCTATCTCTCTGGCCTCAAACATGTATTTTTGTTTGTTTTTGGGGACCACACCCGGTGACGCTCAGGGGTTACTCCTGGCTATGTGCTCAGAAATCGCTTCTGGCTTGGGGGACCATATGGGATGCTGGGGGATCAAACCATTGTCTGTCCTAGGTTAGCACTGACAAGGCCTTACCGCTTGCGCCACCACTCCAGCCCCAAATCTTCATATAACTGCAAAATGTCTACAGAATTATTAAGATACCTATGTGGAGGAGCAGGTAGGGCACATGTGTTACAGGTAGCCAACCCAGTTTTGATCCCAGCCATCCCATATGGTATCTCAAGCATTGTCAGGAGTAACTGCTAAGTACTGCTGGGTATGGCCCAAAAGATCAAAAAGAAAAAAAGGAGAAAGACACCTAGTTTTCCTTTTATACTTTGCAAATGTAAGAAAATTTAAACAAGTAATATACAACCTAAATTAAGACTTGAATAAAGATTTAAAAAAGAACTGAATAGGGACCAGGGACGTATGTAGCTCAGTGATCAAGTTTGCTTTGCATATATAGTAAGTCTTGGGTTCAATTCCCTGTTTAAAAATAAAGTCCCTCAAAAAAGAGGTCAGCAAGTCCAGAGAATATGCTGAGCACAGTACAGAGCTAGCTTGGGTTTCATTATGTAACAATTATGACTGTCAAAAAAAAGGGGGGGGGTGTGGAGAGATAGCATGGAGGTAAGGCGTTTGCCTTTCATGCAGAAGGACGGTGGTTTGAATGCAGGCATTTCATATGGTCCCCTGTGCCTGCCAGGGGTGATTTGCCTTTCATGCAGAAGGATGGTGGTTCGAATGCCGGCATCCCATATGGTTCCCAGTGCCTGCCAGGGGCGATTTCTGAGCATAGAGCCAGGAGTAACCCCTGAGCGCTCCCGGGTGTGACCCAAAAACACAAAAATAAAAACAAAGGGGCTGGGCGGTGGCGCTAGAGGTAAAGTGCCTGCCTTGCCTGCGCTAGCCTAGGACGGACCGTGGTTCGATCCCCCGGCGTCCCATATGGTCCCCCAAGCCAGGAGCGACTTCTGAGCGCATAGCCAGGAGTAACCCCTGAGCGTCACTGGGTGTGGCCCAAAAACCAAAAAAAAAAAAAACAAAAAAAAAAAAACAACCCCAACAATTATGACTGCCTCCTACTTTTGTGTATTGTGGTACTGGAGACTAACCCCAGGGCCTCACAAAGAGGACTTACTGCTAGTACATAGCCACACTCCAGGCCTGCCTTTTTTTTGTTTTTGTTTTTGTTTTTGGGCCACACCCTGACATGCTCAGGGGTTACTCCTGGTTGTCTGCTCAGAAATAGCTCCTGGCAGGCACGGGGACCATATGGGACACCGGGATTTGAACCAACCACCTTTGGTCCTGGATTGGCTGCTTGCAAGGCAAACGGCTGCTGTGCTATCTCTCCGGGCCCCCAGGCCTGCTTTTGTGTTCTAAAGGCACAGTTAAAACATTCTATATAGATGCTTTTCTTCTATAATAGAGACTATATTATTATCTAATCATTAACAGAAACCATTATCTAAACTGAATGCACTAGCAATATTAAGAACCAGAGCTAGAATGCACTAGTAAGATTAAGAACTAGAGGGGCGGGTGAGGTGGTGCTAGAGGTAAGGTGTCTGCCTTGCAAATGCTAGTCAAGGAAGGAAGGTGGTTTGACCCCCCCCCCAATATGGTCCTCCCAAGCCAGGGGCAATTTCTGAATTTTGAGCCTTAGTCAGGAGTACCCCTGAGCATCAAAGAGTGTGTGTGTGTGGGGGGGGACGGGACATTAAGAACTAGAAAAAATATTCTACTTTTTTGTTTATTTTTGGCCAGTCGTACTCCAAGCTCTGTGCTCAAGGATCATTCCTGGTGGAGCTTAGGACCAGACGGGACTGGGGATCAAACCCAGGTTGGCTGTATGTAAGACAGTATCCTTCATACTTTATCTATCTTTACAGTTCCCCTAAAAATCCTACTTTTGAGACTTTATGCAATTGATGAAACTTAAAACAACAAAACAAAAAAATGTGAGAACTAACTTAGGAATACTAACTTTCTTAATTGGAATTTCTAGTTTTCCACATTATTTCCTTATAGGTACAATTGTGCTACATAGTTAAAAAAGCCTGAGCTAGCTAGGGATCATTTCTAGCATATACCTGGTAGTTGAGTTCACATGTAGATTAGAAATTACCGGGCCTAATGAGCAAGCATCCTGTCTCCATTGAGAAACACAATGCCTCCTTAAAGGCTATTATTCACTGCCCCATCAAAAATGACTCTTACTTTTCTGCCGATCAAAATTTCTTTCAAACTGGATTTTATCAGGAGTGACTTGAAATAATTTCACAGATCCATCTTCACAGCCAACCTATTAGAAAAAAAGAGAAGAAAAAACATTTCATAGGAATATGTTTATGTATACGTGTATATACACATGAACACGTGTTCAAATATATATAATTTCCCCCTAAAGATGTCCTTAGAGATGGTTGATGAGAAAAAGAACAATGAGGGGCCGGGCGGTGGCGCTGGAGGTAAGGTGCCTGCCTTGCCTGCGCTAGCCTAGGACGGACCGGACGGACCGCGGTTCGATCCCCCGGCGTCCCATATGGTCCCCCAAGAAGCCAGGAGCAACTTCTGAGCGCATAGCCAGGAGTAACCCCTGAGCGTCACAGGGTGTGGCCCAAAAACCAAAAAAAAAAAAAAAAAAAAAAAGAAAAAGAACAATGATAAAAAAACAAAGGGTACTCTTGGCAGCCTTCAAGCTCAAAAGCAGGCTAATCCTCAAAGGATTTAAAACAGAAGCAGACTTCATAGCATGTCTCTGCTGGAGATTCATGGCCTAAATAAAAAAAAATCCATTAACTCTATAATCTAAATAGAGCATGTCAAGATAGTGTACAAATTCAGTGCAAATCAAAAAAGGACAGACTTACATAAATTAATTCTGAAAGCACCCATTCTAATGACTAAAATAGACAAAAAAGCAGTTTGCTCAAACTTTTTTGCTTGTTTACCAGTACACTTGATGGTGCTCAGGGGTCACAGCTTATGGCTGAGGGTCACTCCTGGTGATGCTCAGAAGACCATACAATGCCACGAATTGAACTTGGGACTCCAACACGCAAAGCATGTACTTAACCTGTCAAGCCATCTTCCCAAGCCTCAAACTAGTTTTCTTTCTTTCTTTTTCTTTTTTTTTTGGTTTTTTGGTTTTTTGGGCCACACCCTGTGACGCTCAGGGGTTACTCCTGGCTATGCGCTCAGAAGTTGCTCCTGGCTTCTTGGGGGACCATATGGGATGCCGGGGGATCGAACCTCGGTCCGTCCTAGGCTAGCGCAGGCAAGGCAGGCACCTTACCTCCAGCGCCACCGCCCGGCCCCCTTTCTTTTTTTTTTTTATAATTATTTTAAGTACTATGGTTATCAAATTGTTCATGACTGAGTTTCAATCATACAATGTACACCACCCTTTACCAGTGCATGTTTCCTGCCACCAATATCCCCAGTTTCCCTCCCACTTTCCCCTCAAACTAGTTTTTAAGAAACAGGGTGGTGAGTACTGAACTCATGTTTTGTATGATGAAGCCCTGGGTTTGACCCTCAAGTACTCTGGAATGATCAGTCACCTCAGAGTACTGTCAGGTATGACCTGCTACACCTCCTACCAAAAAAAAGTAGAAATACCACAGCAAAACAGTTCCACACCTCTAGGAACTTATATTCAGGCACTGTGAATAAAACAGGGCCAAAAAGGAGAAATGATACATAATGACCAAGGTTTTGAATTCCATATGTCAACTAGAATCTTGTACTGCGATACTGAACTTCAGCTCAGAATGAAGCTGCTGAGTGCCTACTACAACTTTGCTTCCCTGGGAATGTAAAGCAAATCTGGGCCAGCACAAGAGAAACCTTGGGCTGTATTATCAACTACTGACCAGAAGCTGAGAGCCGCTGGGGCTGGCAGCCATGCTCCAAATGGGTCCTCCAAAGGCATCCACAGCATACTTGATGTCTAATGCCTGCAAGTCATACTCGATAATCTCTCCATTGAGTCCAGCACTAAATAGCCGCTGTCCTTTGGCCCAGCACAAAGCTTCAGTAGATCGAGACTCATGACCTGGGAAAAACTACGAAACATCAAAACTTCTTAATTGACCATAAATTTAGTTAGTTACCTGCGCTCAACAGTACAAAGCAATATGGCGATGATTACAATTCTTCCCTAGAAATAACTATAGGTGTGATTTATTGGATAATGTTCACTGTAAACATTTTTGCTTTTCTTAGGTTTAAATTTCAGGTATTACACAATTGTTGGTTTGGGGCCAAACCTAGTGATACTCATTGTCTATTCTTAGTTCTCAGGGGCTGCTTCTGGTAGCCACAGGTGATCATGCATGCCAGGGATCAATCTTTCACACAAAGTATGTGCTTGAACTTAAGCTATCTTTCCAGCTCCTATGCAATTGGTTTTCTTTTCTTTTTTCTTTTTTCTTTTTTTTTTTGGTTTTTGGGCCACACCCAGTAACGCTCAGGGGTTACTCCTGGCTATGCGCTCAGAAGTTGCTCCTGGCTTGGGGGACCATAGGGGACACCAGGGGATCGAACCGCGGTCCGTCCAAGGCTAGCGCAGGCAAGGCAGGCACCTTACCTTTAGCGCCACCGCCCGGCCCCACAATTGGTTTTCTTTCCTTTGCTTGTTTTTGTTCTGAAAACCCTTTTTAGTATAATAAAACTTTTACCTAACTGTATCTGACATATCCAATTAAAGAAACAATCTGCACTGGGCCAGGAAGATCTTAGTGGTAGAGCATAAATTTTGCATGTATGATGCTGTGCTGGAATCCAGGCACTGCATTTCACCCCTCACCCCTGCCAGGTATGACCCCACAATACTAAACCCCCCCCCCCAAATTATTCAGTGCAATTATTTTGACTTATATTCAAAGTTATTAATGTGTGTACTTTGGATATAAGTGGCTTCACGGGCTAAATTTTATCTCTAAGACTTTTTTTTTGTTTGTTTTTGGGCCACACCTGGTGATGCTCAGGGGATACTCCTGGCTATGCACTCAGAAATCACTCCTGGCTTGGGGGACCATATGGGACGCTGGGGTATTGAACTGGGGTCCGTCCTAGCCTAGCATGGGCAAGGCAGATAGATGCCTTACCACTTGCACCACCGCTCCGGCCTATATCTGTAAGACTTTAAAAAATAAAAATAAAATAAAGAAACTCATTTAAGGCTCAGACATGTAAATACTTTTTGCGAGAGGTGTAGTTTGGCTATACCTGGCAGTGCTTAGAGTTTACTCTTGGCTTTGAATCATGCATAATGGGCTGGGGGACCATGTATGGCATCAGTGCCATGAGCAAGACAAATGCCCTTCCCTCTGTTCTATCACTTCTGTCCCCTCTATTTATTTTTAGCATTCAGAAAGCTTTCAAGGGTCAGACAAGTAATAGATTGCAATTCATTCTGTGTATGAACTTGTGAATTGTTTTTGCCAAAAATCAATGTCATGAAGAGGATGTAGATTTTTACTACCACTACACCCTCCTCTTCACTTGAGCAAATAAAATTTTGTTTTGCTCTGAGAATGAAAGGACTTAGCAAACTTAAATAGAATGGGAAGGGATATGGAGAAAGCAGAATAGATTGAATTGTTAAAAAAGAACACACACACACAGGAAATGAGAGCAGAAAATAAGAGATACTAGGTAAGGAATGGCTACTTTTTTTTTTTTTTTTTTGGTTTTGAGGTCACACTTGGTGATGTTCAGGTGTTACTCCTAGCTCTGCCATCAGGGTTCCCTCCTGACAGTGTTCAAGGGATCACTTGGAATGCTGGAGATCAATCCCAGGCTAGCCATATGCAAGGCAAGTACCTTACTGCTTGTACTATGTTTCTGACACCTTGATCAACAAATACTAACTTAGCAGGGACTTTTTTTTTTTGGTCATTTACTAAATGATGGAAATTCAATTACAAGCATCGCTGACATGTTTTAGGAAATTGGAAAATTCAGTGGGGGAGACATTCATTCATACAACTATCATGACAAAAACAGGGGATGCAACAAGTGTGTGTAGGCAGCATGCTTTTCACAACACAGAATGTGACCCATTTCATCGATACAGCAAAGAATGGGGTAATTTAACAATAAAATAAATAACTTTGATGAATTTTTCTACAACGGGACTTAAGAAACTCAATACAAAAAAAAAAACCAAACCAAGATCGCAAATGACTTACTTTCTCCTGAAAGTAGTTTGCTGACAAGTTATAAATTTCTACCGTGCCATCTGTTCGAGAAACAGCCAATCTGTTTGACTGATTATTGTAAGCCACGCAGCGGATTCCTGCCGGAACATAATTAAAGAAGCGCACTCGATGGACGTTAAATTCACCCATTCCTGGTGGAGAGAAAAGTCATTATTGCTAAGTGTTTAAACCATAGTGCCACATGTTCTATTTCCTATAGAACACTGATCTAGATGGAAGACTCCAATTTTATCTTGTTTCTAACGCTTCCACACTCACCCAAAAAGGTTCTGGATGGTTCAGCCAAAATGTTTAAAGTGATCAAAACATAGACCCAGATGACTCTTAACAATCTCAACAGCTACTTAAAGGACCTGGTCCAAGAAAAAGGGAGACTCAAAACCATGCTGGCTCATGATCTTTAAAAGCAAAAGGATGAAGTCGAACTGACTTTCTGAACAGATCAGCTGCTTTCCAAACAGGAAGGAATGATCCCCCCTTTGAACTTGGGGTAAGATTTCTTCAACGGGGTAAAGAGAAAGGGGACAGCCAGACCTCTCTCGAGGTAAAAGAAGGTAGACTGACAGTCTCTTAAGAGAAAAAATCAATTTCTCGGGGCTGCAGAGATAGCATGGAGGTAAGACAGTTGCCTTGCGTGCAGAAGGACGGTGGTTCGAATCCGGGCCTCCCATATGGTCCCCCCGAGCCTGCCAGGAGCGATTTCTGAGCGTAGAGCCAGGAGTGACCCCTGAGAGCCGCCGGATGTGACCCCAAAACCAAAAGGAAAAAAAAGCAATTTCTCTTAAGTCAGGTCTGTAGAATTCCTCCACCCAAAAGCCACTAGCAAAGTGCAGCTCTTATGATCATTCTTCTCTTAATGCAGGCTTCAATTCTCTAACTCCAGAGGACCGATCTCCTGGAGGGACGAGCGGTGGCGCTAGGAACCTGCCGGTTGGCATGCAGGCCAGCAAGACAGCAAGCAAGCAAGCCAGCACCCTTCAGAACTCGGGGCACGCCAAGTTGGCCAAAGCAGCACACGCGGAGGGGGACTGATGGGGCAGGCGTGGGGAGCAGCGAGGGGAGCAGGAGGAAAGCGCGGGCAAGGCAGGACAGGGCAGGCGTGGATGAATAGGCCCCGCCGGGCCGGGCTCAACTAAGACGGCGTGGTCTCGAAACCATCCGAGGGAGATGAAATCTCTGGAGTTGGTCCCCCCCCCGTAAGGAGGGAGGAGGAGCTTCAGGAGTTGTGCAGGACGCAATGCTAACCTACGACGCGCCGGCCTTCCCCTCCGGCCCCCCGTAGACCGGCGCCCGCCATCCTTCCGCGACCCAACTCACCCGCGCTGGCTTCTAGGCGCAGGCTTTCACCTCCGGCCCAACCCGGCCCGGCCCTGCTCCACGTGCGCGCGCGCACGCTCGCTCACTCGGGCGTGCGTGACCTGCCCCGGAAGTACTCGCCGCGGCCGGCCGGCGCCGGAAGTGCGCAGGCAGTGCTCGCGGCGGCGGCGACGGCGGCGGGAGGTTCGGTTGTCGCCCGTTGGCCGCGCGGCGCCCGCGCTCGGCGGCCGCCATTTGCAGGTCAGGGGAGGAAGGGAGCGCGGGGGGGAGGCCGCGGGAGAGCGAGAGGGCCCCCCAACCAGCCGGGGTTTGGGGTGGGGGGGGTCGGTGGATGGGAAGGAGCCCCGGGGTGGGGGGGGCTGGGCGCGAGGAGGAGGAACGGCAGGCATGGCGAGCGGAGAGGCGGGCGGGGCGGGGCGGGGGGAGGCGGGGGAGAGGAGGGAGGGGAGGGGCGGGGCGCCGGGAGGTGGGCGTGGCCTCGCGGGGGGGGGGGGACAGGAAGCGGAGCGGAGACGGAAGGAGGCGGGAAGGCAGGCCGGAAGGAAAGGAACGAGCGAGCGAGCGAGCGGGGCGGAGCCGAGCCCAGCCGAGCGGGAGCAGGGCGGAAAGGCAGGGTTGGCCGGCCGAGCGCGGGCCGGAGCCTCGAGGTAGGTGCGGGGCTTTGGGGGGGCCGGGCGCCTCCCTCCGGGGTCGCTTGCGGGGGAAGGGGAACTCGGATCCCCAGGGAGGATCGGAGTCAGGGGGCCCTGCCTTTCTGAAAGGGAGAGCCAGACTTGGGGTACTGGGGGGGGGAACCACGGTGAGGTCCGGTGGGAGGGGCTCCCCTGGAAAAATCGTGGTGGTGGTGGTGGGGAAGGGTTTGGGTCCCGCCGGGAAAGAGAATGTAGGGGGGACCCCTGTTTGGAAGCTTTTGGGGGGGGAAACCCTTCTTGGAAGCTTTTTTTGGGGGCCCTGCTTGGAAGCTTTTTTTTGGGAGCTCATGCTTGGAAGCTTTTTTTGGGGGGGGCCCCCTGCTTGGAAGCTTTTTGGGGAGGGCCTAGGAAGAAAGTAAGGGAGAGTGATCTCGGGTTCTTTTGTGGGGGCTAGTGATGTAGACGAGAGGCATCCCGTCCGTCGGGTGGGGTCCCCCAGAGCCTGGAAAGCTCTGAGAAACACGCCCCGGGGAGCTAAGGGGAGCGTGCGGGCAAGTGGAGGAACGTTTAGGGGAGTCGTCTCGGGGGAGGAGGGAGTGGTTGGGGGGGGGTTTAACGGTTTGATCACCTACCCACCCACCCCCAAGCAATGCGGGTTGGGGGGGCTCGCTCGCAGGCACGGCTTGGCATGGCATGGCTTGGATGGAGGAAGGCAGTTTAAAAGGATCTTTGCTTTGGGCGGTAGGTAAGATAAGGGTTGTTCCGGGGCTTAATTAAAAAGCGATTTTCACAGCGAGGTGGGAGGTGGGGGGTCATTCGGTGAGGTGAGGAGGGAGGGTGCGGGTGGTGGCACACCCCCCCCCCCCCCCGCAGCCTGGGAGGGGCTAGGAATAGGAAGTGTTTGTAAAGCTCCTGCTTTCGGACTGGTTAGGGGGAGAATCCGGCGTGGAGGGGAGCCCTCTAGTTGTGCTTCGAGGGAGAGAGGGGTTGGGGAATGGCGGGAGGGCGGGGGAGGAAGAGGAGGAAGGGTTGAGATGGGCTGCAGAGTAGCAGAAGATGGAGAAAACTGGAGTAACTCAAATCGACTGAAGCCATCTTTTCCACCTATTGTCTACAAATCCCAGTTATCGATTCCCTCCATCACGGGAATCTTAAACCGTGTTGGGAAAGAACCACGTGTACGCATAGTATCACACGTTTTCGAACACGCCCCTCACTAATGAAAAGTTTGGAAGCATTCCGGTCCACTTCCCTTCCAGAGCCCCATTTTGGAAGGGAGCAACCTTGTTCAGAAACAAAATTTTATCACTCAATTTTAAGAGGCAAGATTCCCTTTAAAGCCCTTAGATCGTCCCCTTCACGTCACAACCAGTTACACTGCCAATAAAAATGATCTCTATTCAGTTGTATATAACTTTCTGAATTGCTCGTTTGGTAGGAAGGCACATAGAGAAATAATTGTCACACAGACAAAAATCCCTCCAAAACTTAAACCTTAAGCAGTTTCGTAAACCTATTGTTTGTTCTTCCATTGTATAGACTTAATTTTGTTCTGTGGACTGCTTTTATAGAATGTTGTAGTCCACTAGACATAAAAATAGTAATTGTGCAGGATAGTATCAAGATGTTCTTTTGAACATAATAAGCTAAGATGCCTTGTTCCAGTAATCAACAGCTTGATTCTACAGGTTTAACAAGCTGTTTGGTAATGTGTGGAGGACGTTTCAATACTAACCTCAGTTTCACAGCAACACTTTGAGATAAGTTCTTTTTATTCCTGATACATTGTTGAGGGAACTAAGAAGCTCAGATATCCTTGTTTCAGGATAAATGGTAGAATCACAAAATTTAGTTCTGACCCTGCTTCCTTAAATGTAAAGTCTCTGGAACTAATTAAGAGCTAAGTAAATGTTGGTAGTTTAGCAATTTGCAAAAATGTTAAGTGTATATATATATTTTAAAAAGCAACTTATAAAGCCTGCATCTCTTTTTTGTAAAGAAAACTTAAAATACAAAATGGGAGGTTTTAATGAATTTGTAAAACACTGAGTAAAAAAAATTTGTTAGGTTACATAATTAGAAGGCTGGCCTCTGCCATATATATCTGGACAGTCAAGCGTGGTCATTGCTCATGCTGTTCAGACATTAGGATATGAGTTTGGGAACCAAGAAATAAAATAGTTAAATTTTTTTGGAAAGGGAAATAAAACTGCCTTTAGTTTTGACTTATTTTTACCTTCTAAAGAAAAGGTTTAAAGTCAATTTTTTTTGACTCTTGGAGGTATTGTTGATCTCTAGATGTTTCAGAAACTTAAATTTTATCATTTGAAGGTGATAGGAAGGTTTTATTTTTAACTATCTTACAATGTCACTTGCCACTTGGGAGAAAGTTGCAACATCTTTCATGAAAATCACCTACCATACTGTGTGAAGTAGGAGACAATTTTGAGAGAGGGACTAGGACTCCCTTCCCAGTTCAGCTTCTCTCACTGTATCTATGTCCCATATGCTGTTCTGAACAGCCATAAATGGGATTGTTTTGTACTGCCTTCTCTATTGCGTATAGAAATTCAGTAGGTCTCTGCATTTATTATTTATTAGTTATTAATAATTTATTATATAGCCTACTGATTATATATGTTTATTGTTTATAGAAGTTTCTTGGCAGAGTTATTAGGGTTTTTTTTAAATATAGAATCCAGGTACATATTAAAAAAGTTAAGCCAGAGAGTTGAAGCATTTTGTCATAAAAAGGATGTGTTTCATCTGGACTTTTCCTTGAATTATCAAACATTGGCTTTTTTTTTGGCGGGGGGTGGGGTCACAACTGGCAGCGCTCAGGCTCTGGCTCTATGCTCAGAAATCACTTCTGGCAGGCAATGCTGGGATTCGAGCCACTGTCCTTCAGCATGCAAGGCAAATGCCCTACCTCCATGCTATCTCTGTGGCCTGAAACATTGACTTTTTAGATTTTAATACTACAAAAAAAGAAGCTAAGAATGGTTAAATAAGGTATATCCTCAGTTGGCTGGATTTTAGCCAAACCTGGGGTTTGGTTTAAGTTGTCCTTCAGTATTGGGAATAGCTCAGGAGTATTGGTTCCTTTGCTATTCTGGTTTGTTTAAGTCACCTGGAGCAGTAGCTGAGAAACACCAGTGTCTTGATTTGAGCAAGGACCTCCAAACTTCCAGATTTCAAATCTGGGAATGATTTGGGCAAACTTAGCCAAGAAATTATTCTAAAAATCATGGGGAAAAGCTCACCTTTTAATTTTTTTAGTACAAAAATGGGAGTTTAGGCTAGAGAGAAAGCTCAAGGGGCTGGATTATACATACACTTTGCATGTATGAGACCCAGGTGCTATTCCTCATACTGCATGCTCCCCTTTCCTGAGCTTTCCAGATGAGGCCCCAAAACAATAGAAATTCCTCCACTAAACTGTTATTTGACTACGTTAGGTATATAAAGTAGGGCCAGAGCGATAGCATAGCAGATAGGGTGTTTGCCTTTAATGCAGCCAAGCTGGGACCAACCTGGGTTCAATCTCTGGCATCCCATATGGTCTCCGAGCCTGCCAGGAATGGTTTCTGAGCACAGAGCTAGGAGGACCCCTGAGCACCACAGGGTGTAGCCCAACCCCCTCCCCCCAAAAAAAGGAATATAAAGCTGGCATTCAACTGTGTAAGTAGAAAAAAATGCTCCTTTATGAGATGGGAGTACTGAATTGTAGGGAGGAGTTTGTTTTCTCCACACCTTTCCAAATCCACACTCTAGTTATGAGGGACTTCTCTCAGAGTGTGCATTCAAGCATCTTGTTACTTGTTATGGACATGTTCATTACAAATGCTGGGGAGTCATGAATTAAGCGCTAGAAATCCAACCCAGGACCTCCCAAGGCTTGTGTTGTGCTAAAGCCAAGTAACCTTGCAGAAATTTCTCTCTGGGGGCTGGAGAGGTGGCGCTAGAGGTAAGGTGTCTGCCTTGCAAGCGCTAGCCAAGGAAGGACCGCGGTTCGATCCTGTCCCATATGGTCCCCCCAAGCCAGGGGCAATTGCTGAGTGCTTAGCCAGGAGTAACCCCTGAGCATCAAATGGGTGTGGCTAAAAAAAAAAAAAAAAAGAATTTCTCTCTGGCTTTACAGTTACAGTTTCAACTTGTTATTTTAACCATAAGGAATTGGTTGGGCCTAGTCAAATTTAATCTAGACCACTGTGATTTTAACTTTTATTTAAGAGTGTCTTTCTCAAACTGCCTTCAAATGTTGCTCTTGATAAAGCTACAACGATACAAGCAAAACTTCATACATTGAAATAGCTCTAGTTGTCCAAAGTGTTGGAATTGAATCTAAACTAAACATGTATGGGGCTGGAGCTATATAGCAAAGTGGGTAGGGTGTTTGTCTTGCATGCAGCTGACTGGATTCGATCCCTGGCATCCCATATGGTCCTCTGAGCCTGCCAGGAGTGATTTAGAGAGCAGAGCCAGGAGTAACCCCTGGGTGTGGCCCCAAAACAAAACAGGACTGAAGATGTAAAACATTTTATTGCAGTGCTGTTTTTCTGCTTCTGCACTAGTGCAATTTCAAGGGGAGAGAGTAAATTTAACCCCACACTCTCCTCTCCTTTTCACAAAGGGTACTTAACTCCCCATCATCCCTTAGTTGTGTCCTCAATGAGGTACCGAAGGCATCTATCTACCTGAGTAGTGTTCTTGAGAACAGGTACTCAGAGTGGTAATCTCGAGTAAGAGAAGGCCTGAAGATAGTTCAGATGGTGGAGTCCTGCTTGCAAGACCTCAAGTTGAATCCCTGGCTACCTCCCACAAGGTTAGCCTTTCCCCCGCTAGAACCCCCAAGAACATTCCCAGCACTGGACATTTTTTGTTTGTTTCTGGGCCACACCAGTGGTGCTCAGGGGTTACTCCTGGCTCTGCTCTCAGAGCCTGGCTCTATGCTCAGAAATCGCCCCTGGCAGGTTCAGGGGATGTTGGGAATCAAACCGGTCCTTCCTGGGTTGGTCTTGTGTAAAGCTAACTAACGCCCTATTGCTGTGCTATCACTACGAGACCCCCCCCCAATCACTGGACTTTTATTTAGAAAAGGAATCAGATTGAAATTTAGTCACTAAAATTGGATTTCAGAATTAAGGGCCTTTTCCCTTCATTTCTATTTGGATATTATATTCTCATGTACATTGATAAGACCAAATCAAGACATTGATAAGATCAAGTCAAGATCAGAGGTCCCACACTTATGTTACCTTCTTAATTTTTTTTTTTTTGGTTTTTGGGTCACATTCGGCAGTGCTCAGGGGTTACTCCTGGCAGGCTTGGGGATATGGGATGCTGAACCACCGTCATTCTGCATGCGAGGCAAACACTGCTGTGCTCTCTGGCCCACCAGGAGCGATTTTTGAGTACATATCCAGGAGAAACTCCTGAGCGTCACCAGGTGTGGCCCAAAAACAAAAAAAATAAAAGACAGGCTTTTTTTTTGTTTTGTTTTGTTTTGGGTCACACCTGGCGGTGTTCAGGGGTTACTCCTAGCTGTCTGCTCAGAAATAGCTCCTGGCAGGCACGGGGGACCATATGGGACACCGGGATTCGAACCAACCACCTTTGGTCCTGGATTGGCTGCTTGCAAGGAAAACGCCGCGCTGTGCTATCTTTCCGGGCCCAAGACAGGCTTTTTATAAGAACTTTTTTAAAACATGAATTTTGTGGGGCTGGTGAGGTGGCACTAGAGGTAAGGTGTCTGCCTTGCAAGAGCTAGCCAAGGAAGGACTGCGGTTCGATCCCCCGGCATCCCATATGGTCCCCCCAAGCCAGGGGCGATTTCTGAGCACTTAGCCAAGAATAACCCCTGAGCATCAAATGGGTGTGGCCCCAAAAACCAAAAATTAAAAAAAATATGAATTTTGTATACTTTTAGAAATATTTTTTAGTTATTGAGGCTTTTTATTTTGAGGCTTTTTTTGTTTGTTTGTTTTGTTTTGGGGCCACACCCGTGACACTCAGGGGTTACTCCTGGCTATGCGCTCAGAAGTCGCTCCTGGCTTGGGGGACCATATGGGACACCGGGGAATCGAACCGCGGTCCATCCAAGGCTAGCGCAGGCAAGGCAGGCACCTTACCTCTAGCACCACCGCCCGGCCCCTATTTTGAGGCTTTTTGATTTAAGACTATACCACACTTCCAGTTATAGTTAGTAATATTATGAAAATGCTAACTTATTTATTTATTTTTGGTTTGGGTCACAACTGGCAGCGCTCAGGGGTTACTCCTGGCTCTATGCTCAGAATTTGTTCCTGGCAGGCTCAGGGAACCATATGGGATAACAGGATTCGAACCACAGTCCTTCTGCATGCAAGGCGAATTTACCTCCATGCTTATCTTTCCGGTCCTGAAATTGCTGATTTATATATCCCATTCTCTTTTTGAGTTTTTATTTCAAGGAGGGGGCATACATGGTCTTCACAATAGTTTTTAAACCAAATAAACTAAGGTGGTAGCCTCATAGTCATTAAATGATTTGGTAGTGATTAAAGGCTAGAATGTGAGTGTGAACCTTTGGTGTTTAGTTTTTTTCTGTTTGTTTGTTTTGGTTTTTGGGTCACATGCCGGAATTTGAACCCTGGTTCTTCTACATACAAGGCAAATGCCTTACCTCCATGCTATCTCTCCGGTCCTGGTGTTTAGTTTTTATGGGGGGAGGGGGACATCCAGCTGCTCAGCACTTACCCTGGCTCTGCTCAGGCATCACTCCTAGAGGAACTCAGGGAGAGAATTTGCTAGATACTAGGCTTGAACCTGTGCAAACCATGTGCAAGGCAAACACTTTAGTGCTTTATTCCTCTAGCTTGCTAATCTTTTTGTTTTTTTATTTGTTTGTTTTATTTTTGGGCCACACCCAGTGACGCTTAGGGGTTACTGCTAGCTATGAACTCAGAAGTCGCTCCTGGCTTGGGGGACCACATGGTACGCCAGGGGATTGAACTGCGGTCCATCCTAGGCTCTCGCTGGCAAGGCAGACACCTTACCTCTAGCGCCACCACACCAGCCCCTAGTCTTTTGGTTTTAATTTGTTACTCAGTCACTTCAGGAAACCTTAGAAGAGTTTTATATTTATTTTTGTTTTTCTTGGGTCACACCTGGCGTTGTTAAGGGGTTACTCCTGGCTCTGCTCTTAGAAATCGCTCCTGGCAGGCTCTAGGGACCATATGGAACACTGAGAATCAAACTGTGGTCCATCCTGAGTTGGCCGTGTGCAAGGCACATGTGTGCTGTGCTATTTCTCTGGCCCTAGATTTTTTTTCGGTAGTGGGGGAGGGAGGAGGAGTCACACCGGCAGTTCTCAGTGGTTACTCCTGGCTGGCTCTATGCTCAGAAATCGCTCTTGGCTGGCTCAGGGGGACCATATGGGATGCTAGGATTCAAACCACCGTCCTTCAACATGCAAGGCAAATGCCCTACCTCCATGCTATCTCTCTGGCCCCTGACCCTAGAATTTACATTTTAAAGGTGCCTTTAATTAATGGCAGTAGTGGGACCACCTCGGATCTGTCAGAAGCTCTCTGCCCTTGGGGCCGGGCGGTGGCGCTGGAGGTAAGGTGCCTGCCTTACCTGTGCTAGCCTAGGAGACAGACCGCGGTTCGATCCCCCGGCGTCCCATATGGTCCCCCAAGCCAGGAGCGACTTCTGAGCGCATAGCCAGGAGTAACCCCTGAGCGTCACCGGGTGTGGCCCAAAAACCAAAAAAAAAAAAAAAAAAAAAAAAAAAAGAAGCTCTCTGCCCTCACTAGCATACCTCCTGTTCTCAGGTAGTACCTCTACCACGGTGACTTATTTAAAGATGCTCTCTTTTTTTTTTTTTTTTTTTTTTTTTGGATTTTGGGCCACACCCAGCGTTGCTCAGGGGTTACTCCTGGCTGTCTGCTCAGAAATAGCTCCTGGCAGGCACGGGGGACCATATGGGACACCAAGATTCGAACCAACCACCTTTGGTCCTGGATCGGCTGCTTACAAGGCAAACGCCACTGTGCTATCTCTCCAGGCCCAAAGATGCTCTCTTGATGACTTTTGCTTTTCCTTGATGCTTGGTTTTATCTTTCGGAAGGGTATTCAATATGTTTGAAGATAAAACTCAGATGAGGTCCTCATGACTTTACCACACACTGGATACATGTGCCATTTGTCAGCAAGATTAACCCTGTCAGTTTTTTTGCAAATTGTAGATGAGCGCCTGTGTCACTGTTGCCAGTGATTAAGGTATCACCATTTTCTGGATACCATCAGGTTCTTAGCAAGAAATGTTAGATGCTGCTTATATTTGAACTTACAGGCCAGTGAATCTGCAAATTCCATGTTTCCAAAATGTCTGGTGTTCAAGTGTGTAGAATTGCTCTGCTTCCAGAAGCATTTCCCTGGACATAAAAGTGAAGATTGCCCGGAGAGATAACATAGCAGTAAGGCGTTTGCCTTAGACGCAGAACGATGGTGGTTCGAATCCCAGCATCCCATATAGTCCCATGAGCCTGCCAGGAGCGATTTCTGAGCATAGAGTCAGGAGTCACCCCTGTGCACTGCTGGGTGTGACCCAAAAACAAAAAAAAAAAGTGAAGATTGTTATATCAAGAAAGAAGTCATTAATGAGACTTTTGCTAAGCTTGAACAGATAGACCCATTAACTTTCAGTTATGTAGTTGGTAAACACTAGTAAACTCTGTTTATTGAGTGGATTTAGCCAGAAGTTTAGATCCCTCACCTCCCATAAAGAACAAGAAGTTCCTTTTGGGGCAGAAATACTGTTAACTTCTAGAATACTACAAACGCCTCCAGGTGGTGCTGTTGTATAAAATGAAATATCTTTTTCTCTAAAGAGGTTCTTTGAGCTTTGAAATAGAACCAGAGTAGTAGACTTGAAGTTTCTTTTACCAAGGAATGTATAAAAATTTAAATAATTCCTTACTTTACTGAGAAATAGAATATCCTTAAAAGCAAATTAAACTGGCCTAGAATATATTGGGGGGGGGGCTAGAGCAATACACGGCTGATCTGGGCTCAATCTCTGGCAATCTGTACTTAGTATTGCCAAGTATGGCCCAAAAGTAAATCCAAGGATATACTTGGTTCAAATTCTGACTAGTATGACAACCCTAATTAAATTTATGATATTAAGGGCCTGGAGAGATAGCATGGAGGCAAGGTGTTTGCCTTTCATGCAGGAGGTCATCGATTCGAATCCTGGGGTCCCATATGGTCCCCCTTGCCTGCCAGGAGCAATTTCTGAGGCTGGAGCCAGAAAAAAAAAAAACCCTGAGTACTGCTGGGTGTGACCCAAAAAACACACAAAAAAAAAAAAAAAAAAAAAGAATGCGATTTGGGGCCGGGCGGTGGCGCTGGAGGTAAGGTGCCTGCCTTACCTGCGCTAGCCTAGGAGACGGACCGCGGTTCGATTCCCCGGCGTCCCATATGGTCCCCCAAGCCAGGATCGACTTCTGAGCGCATAGCCAGGAGTAACCCCTGAGCGTCACCGGGTGTGGCCCAAAAACCAAAAAAAAAAAAAATTTATGATATTAAATGTCCATACTATAGCTAATCCTTAATCTTATGCAAAGTCCTGTGCACAGTCTCAGTTTATTAGATTTTAGGCCAAGACTCACTCCATGGTAGAGCACCTGCCTGCCCACCTTAGTCTAGTATATGCTGTAGATTCCAGAATTTGAGTCCCTGGTGGTGCTGAGTACTACCAGGCTAATCTCCGCTGGGTTTGGGTCAAAAAGGATACATCTTAAGACATTAGGGGAGTGGCCTAACATATCTAAAGTGCTTAGAAAAATGCCTAGCACACAGTGATAATTACTAGTTCTATAATTCTAAATCACTTTTTTTTTTTTTACTCTACAGCTTATTTTCAGTTTCTTTTAAAGATCAAAAGCTCATGGTGCAGATTATTATTTCCAGGTAAGTGCATTTTGCAACCTATTTATTCTGTTGAGTTATTAGAGTCTATGTAGATCTGACATTTTTCTGGAAGACTTGGGGTCCTAGATACATCTTGCACAAACTCTTGTATTTCAGACTCTAGCTCAGTGCCTAGCACTACCTAAATCCTAAATTCCCCCAAGAATTTGTGCCCATATGAGAGTTCCTTTGGACCTTGAATGGTGGTGCAGGACACTATTCATCCTTCACCCCTCAAAAATATTGTAACCGCCAGCCCTTTGCTTGCAGTGCTGGGGCTGGAGGCCTGGCAGAATGGGTGCTGCTGGAGCTACAGGGGGAGATCGAGGCTCGCTACAGCACTGGATTAGCTGGAAACCACCTGGGAGACCTACATTACACCACTGAGGTGAGGGGACTCTTCTTTCCCTGCTTAATGCCTCAGGAAAGCAAGCTACACCAAGGTGGTGCTCCCAGGGCCCCTGAATGAGGACTGCCCTCAGGTTTGTTGTTCAAGGTCTAGCTATTCTGAACTGTCTGCTTGTTCTTACCCCATGTCTGCAGAAATAGGAATTATTTAACTTTGGGGACTCTGGAAGGATTATATATGAAAGTGACCATTTTTCTGGGGTCTAGGAAGAGTGAAAAGGGCACGGGGTGGTGTGACAGTATTGTAACCAGGCCAGGGAGTAGAGGTGCCAGCATTGCTGCCACCTGGGTCTTGTCCTGAACCTTGTCCTGAACCTCAAGCGTCTTGTTCTTGTTCTGCCAAAGGGAATTCCTGTGCTGATTGTGGGGCATCACATCCTGTATGGGAAAATCATCCACCTGGAGAAACCTTTTGCTGTTCTTGTCAAACATACTCCAACGGAGCAGAACTGTGATGAATCTGGCTGCAGTATAGGCACCCAGTACCTGGTGACAGCCCTCATCAAAAACAAGATCCTTTTCAAAACTCGCCCCAAGCCCATTATCACTAACGTCCCCAAGAAAGTATGAAAGAACCCCGGATTTTCCCTAGAGAGCGGCCAACTCCTTGGACTCGTGCTCCCCTGCCACCACGAGGACGGCTTGACAGTTCCCTGGGACTACAGGGGGGTCCTGGTCTGAACACTGGCCACCCACTGGGCATGAACTCGGATCCCTTCCTTATGGCAGCCGGTTCGCTTGGTGGAAATCTGGCCCCATTTCCACGGAACCCATCTCCTTTTCCAACTTCATCAAGCTCCTTGGCTTCAAATTCAGCACCTTTCTCTGCTGGTGCTCGTGACCCAAGCATGGCTTCTTTTCCCAGAGGGATGAATTCCGCTGGCACAGGCGCATTGTCTTTCTCGAGGCCAGGTGGCCTCCTGGGTCCAGGACCAGGGTCAGCACTAAATCCTAGAGCGGGAGCTCTTCAAGGCCCAGGACCTATGTCTAATCCAAGACTAGGTGGCCTCTCTGGGCCTATGTCTAACCCAAGGTCAGGTGGTCTCCTGGGTTCTGGTCCAGATCCTAGAAGTGGGGGTCCTATGGGCCTTGGATCAGGACCCAATTTGAGATCAAGTGGCATGTTGAGTTCTGGGAATGGCCCTCCAAATGCTAGGCCTATTGGTCTGGGCCCTGGACCAAATCCTAATATGAGATTAGGCTTTGGTGGTACCAGTCCTGCCCCAAGGTCAGGTATGTTTCCAGGTTCAGGTCTTGGACCCAATCCAAGGGCAGGTGGCCTAGGCACAGGCCTTGGGCCCAACCCAAGGGCAGGGGGCCTGGCCACAGGCCCTAATATGGACAACAGAGCAGGTGGTCTCTTGGGCACAGGATCAGGTCTTAATTTAAGAATGGCTGGTCCTCAAGGCCTTGATCTCGCCCCAATTCTGAGAGCAGCAGGCCTCTTAGGAACAAATTCAGCTGCTTTCTCACAGGCGTCTGGAAATATGGTCACAAACCCATCTTCCATGGCAAGAGTACCTGGTCCCCTAGGCCCAAACTCTGTGCCTGGTTCTCGGGGAATTGGCCTTTCAGGGCCAAATCCATCTCCCATATCACGGGCTCCTGGCCCCATGGGACCTACTTCAGCTCATTTCTCAAGGCCAGCTGGCCCAATGGGAATAAATACTAATCCTTTCCCAAGAGGGACTGGTCCAGGGGGACTGAACCCAGGTACCTTCTCTCAGTCTTCTGGAACAATGGCTTCAAACCCAGCTACCTTCCAAAGGTCTACTGGCCTCCAGGGCTCCAGTTCAGCAATGTTCCCAAGAGCCTCTGGGCCAGTAGGTCCCAATCCAGCTAATTTCACAAGGGCCGCTGGCTTACAAGGTCCGAGTCCAGCTACCTTCCCTAGGTCTACTGGCCCACTAGGCCCTGGTCAAGTCACTTTCCCCAGGTCAACTCCTGGGCCCCTGGGCTCTTCTCCTGCAGGCCCTCTGGGTATGAATCCCTCGCCTTTTGCAAGACCAACTGGATCCATGGGTCTAAATCAAACTTCCTTTCCAAGGATGAATGGCCCTGTAGGGAAGGCTTTAGTCCCATTTCCTAGAGTGGGGAGCCTCCCTAGCACAAACCCAGCTGCTTTCTCCAGACCAGGGGGTCCAATGTCTGCAATGTACCCAAATGGAATGTTGCCTCCTTAAACACTTTCTCTCCAGGACCACCATGTCTTTTAGGCACCATGGTTCTGGCAGGGTTTGTATTTTAGGTAAAAAATAGATACGGAGCTACAGTCTGAAGTACATAGCTGGGGCTCAGGTTCAAATGAGCCATCTTTTTCCTCTGCTTTCTTGACTCAAAGTGAAATGTTATCTGTAAGGCATGGACTAGGGCAAATGGACGTGATCCTGCCTGGCCTTGTGAGAAAGGATCTCCAGCCTTCCAAAAAGCCTGCTGTGCTTTTGTCTCACAGCTCTCTGCCCTTGTTTCTTACTGGTTTCTTGAATTGTTCTTGTGGACTTTTCCTCAGGGATACATTGGCCTGCAGGTCCCAATTCTTAGTAGTCCCCTGCATACCCCTGGAGAATCAGCTTACTACTGCTTTCTAGAACTGTCACGTTGGTAAATGGACCGTGCTTCAGCAGCTTGGACCTGGTCGTTCTCCACTGCCATATTCTCCCTGGGGGCCTGAACACGACAGCGCGGTGGAATATCACTTCAGAGCACCACCAACTACCTTCCACCCCACTGGCTGGGCCTGCAGCTTTCTTCTCCTGGGACTTCAAAGGAGACCAGAATCGAGGCTCCACTGCTCATCCAGCTCCTTCACTGGTACTCCAATCAAAGAACCTCAAAAAAATTGAAACTGACATGGATGGAAATAGCGGGAGGGGGAGGGGGAGGGGGAGGGGAGAAATCACTGTGCTTTGTTTGGCCTGATGTGAAAGACTGGTTGGTGTTTTCCTGCATTGTAACTTTTCTTACTGTTTCTTTAATAAATGGGATGAGAGGGTCTCTGGTCACTCTTATTTTGTTACTTTTTAGGGCTCAGTTTGGCCAGTTTACATTACCTTCGAGAGAAAATGCCTTCACTTGAGGAAGCAAACTTTGATTTTGGGGGGGGGGGTCCTTTAGCTTTAGCTAGACCTTACTTATCTGCCAGTATTTGCATGAAGGTATTGCCACCACAATACTTCTCCACTCCCCACCTCCCCGTAAAAGTTAAGCCACCTTAGGTATGAAATGTCGTGGTGGGTTGCTGCATTACCCAGATTTAGAGATGGCATCTGCGTTCCACTGGAACTTTACTTTGATAAGACTCTCAAATGCCTCCTTTGCAGGGAGGGAGCTCAGATATGGAGGAAGGACCTCAGCAGTAGCCAGCAGTATGTGAGAATCTTTATTTTGACAAATAAGTGCAGTATAAAAATTGACCTGAAAAAAAAGTAAAAATAAATATGTTTACAAATTACTGTAGAAATAATACAAAAGAGGATTAAAATTCTCAATGAGAAAATAACCAAAATGGTCCAGTTGTATAAAGGCTTTTCCCTTGCACGAAATTGGGGATAAAGCTGAAGACCCAGTTTGGTTTTACTGCTGAAAAAGTACAAAATAACTTAACCAGTCGAGGTCAAATGTTGTGAGCCCATACATGTACCTGCCTACTTCCAGTGTGAGGAGTAGATGACCACAGTGCAAGGCAGAGCTGAGGGTAGGATGGGCAGGAGTTCCTCATCTCAGAGTCCATCCTACATTAACTTTCAAGTAAAAGCTAAAGAAAAGTAAGCCCTTAGTGTGAGGCATAAGCTCTTCAGTTGGCTGACCAGAATTTCTCCATTATAGTGCTCAAAGTAGCTAATTTTTGGTCAGCTGGAAACAAGGAAGGGCCTGGACTAACTGCCTTTAGTAAGTGCTTGCTGCTTCTTCCCAGCCTTCACAAGTCGGGCCAACATCAGCCAGCAGTCTGCAGAAAGGAGAGTGACAGCAGTGGTGAGACTGGAACACCCATGAGTTCAGGGCAGAGGACAGTACCAGGGTTTGGTTTGCCATCAATGTCTCAGCACACATTGCTCTGGGAAGCGCCCCTCCCCACTCACCCCCTCTACCCCAGCAGGTTAGTGGCACCTTGGCTGCTTTGCCCAAGAGCTACAAAGGAAGGAGCTTTGGAAAGAACACGCAAACAAGTGCCACCATCACCCCTGTCTCGAGCTGAGAACAGTCTGGACTGCAGGTTTTTAGAAAGTGGCCTCTGCACTGAAAAGGCAAATGGCCTGAAGTTGTGAGAGAGAGAAAGCAAGAACCTTAGGGTTTATCTTCTGGTTTGGTGTCTGGGTGGTCAAATGCAGCAGTGATTGTCTATAGTTTGGCCGTAAATGCTGTAGAGAAGTCTCTGGAGAATGGATGTTCTCAAAGGTGACCACTTGGGGGACACTGAGAATCTTTCCGCTGCAGGTGATTGTCAAAAATGAGCCTCAAAAGGCGCTCATGCTACTCAGCTGCCAAGGAGTCTCCCAGCAGTTCTTAAGATTGCAGCCAATTTGGTCAGCGGCTCCTGGCAGGTTTTGTCCCATATCCTGAGGGCAGAATCACCTTTGCAGAAGAGCCTATAGAGAACCTAAGCTCTGCCTCAGTTTGCCACTTTGAAATACTTAGGATGACCCAGAGATCGGGACTGGTGACTAGTGTACAACCTTAAAGCCAAGTGAGGAATCTTTTAAATCAGAGCTGAATTTGAGAGGAAATTGGGAATATAGAGATTGAAATATCCAAGACCTCATTTCCTTTTTTGATTGTCAGGGTTCAGTCTTCTAGATTACCAAAACACTTTATCTCTCCACCAAAGCTTGTGGATAAGTACAGAAGTTGGGCCATTTCCAGGCAGAATACATCAGCACAAGGCCTCCATGAACCCAGGCTTTAGCACCCATTTCTGTTCTTCCTGCCAGCTTCCCTTTGTAAGGTTCATATGTTTGCTTAAAAGCAGTTCAGTGCTAATATGCTGCTGGTTTGACTCATCCTTGGAATATTGGGGTGTGGAGTAAGGAGTACACCACATAGTAAAGCACCATTCTTGGACCCTGTTTTCTGAATGCCCAAAGCCCAAGCTACTGGGCCATGTGTGTCAGGCACAATCTTATTGCATTGATAACTAACTACATTGAAGGGACCTGAGCTGGCCCAGATCTCTCAAAGTCTCCCACTGAATGTGTTCAAGTGGGCTAAGAACTCCCTCCTGGCATCACTCCTCACTCATCAAAAGTTGCCACTAAGTTGAACTTATTTTAGCACACTTCTGAGTTCCCTTTTGATTGGGGGGAAGGAGTAGAACCTTTTTCAGAGACTGATGTCTGTGCCAGGGCAGGAAGGTAGGCAGGCAGTATGAAAACACAAGTTTTCTGCCACCCTGAGCTGAGATCAGTGTTGCCTCCTTCAGCAGAACTGCCCAGGCCACTCTACTGTCTGTCACCTTTCTTTACACATCACATTGTCCATTGGACCATAAGAAATGAAAACTCCAAGCCCTCCTCCCTCCCACCCTGTCTTTCTCTTCCTTTCCCTTCCCTCCCTCACCCATTGCACTTTTCCCGCACTCTGTGGGAACTAGTTCATACCTCAGCAAAAGCTAACCTGTACTGCTCTGGTTTCTTGCCACACCTCCGGGCAATGATGGCCAGATACAGCATGAGGAGGGCCACCCAGTAGCAGCCATACAGGATGGCCCCTGAGACGAGGAAGGCCAGCTCTGTCTCACTGAACAGATCCTGGCAGTAAGCTGTATAGGCTAGGCCCCCCAGGAGCACCGCCACCCAGATGGACACTGGGATGAGGCCAATAAAGTTGACCACGATAGTTTTCCGGCCAGAGGTGCCCCAGCCAGACTTGTTGATGGTAGCGATGGCAAAGATCTTGGCAGGCAGAAGGCTGGACATATAGAGAAGGGAGTAGAGGGACATGAAGATCATCTCTGCATTGCCCCGCAGGAAGCAGGCATAGGTAGCCTTGATGATGCCCACCAGCTGCACTGTCAGCAGGAACAGGAGAATGTTCCAGATGCGGCCCCGGTAGAAAAGCTGTATGACTGTGGCAATGAGGAAAAAGGGGAAGAAACCTGTGACCACAGACTCATAGGTCATCCAGAGGTGATGCTTATGAAACCACAGAGAGTTGTAGAGCCACTCGCGGAAATAAGACTTGCTCCAGCGGGTCTGCTGGTTGAGCCACCGAAGGTACTTGGTGGGGGTCTCTGTGAGGCACTTGGAGCGTGCTGTGTACTTAGTCCGGTACCCGAGGCTCAGGACTCGGTTGGTGAGGTGCCGGTCATCCCCAAAGCTGCACTTGCTGCCTAGGAACTTCTGATGATACCAGTCCTCCAGGAACTGCTGGAGGAGGCTATTGCGGTACATGCCTAGGGGCCCACTAATGCACTGCACACAGCCAAAGTAGGACTGGCAGGCCCGCTCCACATTGAAGGCCATCCAGTATCGAACACTGCTCAGGAAGGAGATCCACGAGTCATATTTGTTGAGAATCTGCAAGGGAATTGGAGAGGCTGGGCCCACTCAGACAGACACCAGGACCAGGAGGGCCCCTCCCCTCCAGCCTGGGCCCTGCAGCCCATTGCTCAGATTCCTAGCTGTCCTAGCCCAGCCAGAGTTGGAAATGCTGAGATTCAAAGCAGCCAACCCCACTGCAGGGATTGTCCCACCACTGAAGTTGCCCTTGCAGCAAAGTCGCCTCAATTCCCAGGAGACCATCTGGCGGTGGCAGAGAACTGCAAAGATGTGAGGCAGGCCAGAGCAAGTGCTCTGGGTGTTCCATGTGACACCACACAGACCCCGGAGCTCCCAAGATGGGGTAGCCTCTGAGCACTCCATCCTCCCATAAAAGAATCTGGCCAGGCGGTGGCGCTAGAGGTAAAGTGCCTGCCTTGCCTGCGCTAGCCTTGGATGGTCCCCATATGGTCCCCCAAGCCAGGAGCAACTTTTGAGCGCATAGCCAGGAGTAACCCCTGAGCGTCACCGGGTGTGGCCCAAAAACAAACAAACAAAAAAAAATCTCAAATGACATGTAGTGCCCCTGCCTGGTCCTTCTGAAGCAGAGCTATTCAGGGAGAATCAGGTGCCAGGTGAGTCGGACTGACCCTTCCCACATGGCCCAGGGCACAACACCCTGAGAGCAATGGCTTCCTCGGGGTCCCCTATGCGAGCACTACCACCTTCTCAGATCGTGATGTTCCTCCAGGCAGCTCTCCTACCCTAAAAAGGAGCCCCATTCCCGCCCCCAATGCTGGATTGTCCTGATAACCGCTTTCCAGGTCTGCCCAGCTGGATTGGCGGTGGGCAGAAAGTCCAGCCCTACCCCTCAGGAGGGCCTGGTCACTCCTTACTTGGACGTCTCCACCAACTCCCCCGACTTGGGGATCCTCCTCAAGGACTCGGAGCATCTCAATGGTGCAGGCTGGGTCCAGAACAGTGTCGGAGTCGCACACCTGCAGAGGGAGTGATGTAATAGTCAGCCCGACATAGCCCAGAACTCACCCACACTGCCTCAGAGACACTGCAGTCTCTACAGGACTCACTCTGGCACCAGCAGTAGAATGCACCAACTAGAAGGGGTGAACTGAGTACTTTAGGAAGGGAGGGAGTAGAGAAACCTGAATAGCCTAAGGAATGAGCATCTCTTTTCCATCTCAGGCCACCCCCACCAACCAACCTCCTCTGTTCCCCAGCAGAGTATGGCCACGTTCAGTCCTTGCTATGGAAGCTGGTAGCACAGCCTCCAGACCAGAGAAAATCTTGCCTCAACCCAGGATGGCTCGGGGCTGAATCTGAGGGTCAGTGCCTTCATTGTGTAGAATCAGGACTGTTAGTGGTAGAAACACTAACAGTGATGGAACCACTGGGTGGAGAACTAGTTCCCTGACCCAACAGAGAACACTCCCAGAACAAACTTAAGCTCTGTCCTGCAAAAGCCTCAATCAAGTTCTTTCACCAAAGCTGCTCAGTGAAAGCCCATTAGCCTGCTGGGCTGCCTGCCCCTGCCACCACACCTTAGATGGCTGTCCTTCCCCTCCCTGCTGGAAACCAAGGCACACACACATGAGTAGCCCCTGGGAAATCAGTCTATGCCATACCTCTGGCCTCCCACACTCCCTGCCCTGGCCACCCGCATTCTTCAAGGCTGCTTGATGCTCACTGCAGGAATTTCTTGCTGTGCTGCCTGGGTTTCCCAACTGGCTGGACAGGGAGATGCTGAGGAGGACACAGCCAGAATGCATAGGGCACCTAGAGCCCGGCTGCCCCAGCGGTGCCCAGGCCACAGAACAGCTGGCTCTGGAGAGCAGCTGGTTCGCTGGTCAACTTTAGCACATGGAATGTGTGCAACAAAGGAAGGTACATTTCAGAGCAGGTTTGGGGGATCCTATGTTTTAGGGAGTGGATGCCATGAGTCGCTGTGGCTTGAATATGTGTGAGGGCTCAAGGAAGGACTTTGGTTTAGTCTTTGGGGGCTGGACCTGGCAGTGTTCAGGAGTTACTCCCGTCAGTGTTTGGAAGAACTGTGCATTATCAAGGATTGAAACCAGCCCCCCCACCCCCCTTTCATGCTTTGACCTATCTCACTGGCCCCTCAGTGGTTTTCTCTAAGCCTTCCAAATCCCCAGGAAATTTCAAAGTTCTCTCAATTCAAGATAAACTTGATCCCAATGGTGCCCAGGGGAACATGCAGTGCTGAGTACAGAACCCAGGCCTGGCCGACCACAGCGTCTGAGAGGGAAAGAGAGAGCACCTGTATGCAGTTACTGCTGAAGAGCTACAGAACCAGCCCTGCCCTTAAGAGCGGTTGTGCAGAAGCAAGCTGTGCACCTTGCTCCCCAGGCCCCTCTCCCGGGGCAGTGGACACTCACCTGGATATAGTCCACTGAGTCGCCAAGGGCCTTGAAGGCTGTGTACATGACCTCTCGCTTGCCTCCCCACTTCTGCATGATGCATGAGAAGGTGTGGGCGCGGACCACATCCCGCACACGGTCCATGCCCTCCTGCAGGCTGGCCTCCGTCTCACCCTCCCCTGCCTCATGGAAGTTACTACGCCACACAAAGAAGCCACCTTGCTCGGTGCCTCCGAGCACCTCATGGAATATCTCCAGCATGTAGGCATCGTCCTGGCGGTTGCCATCCACCACCATGACCACCTTGAGGCCTGGGAAGGCGATGCGCTGGGCTGAGCGCAGGCACTTGCGCAGGTAGTCGGGATCCTCCTGGTAGGCAGCGATGCAGAGCGCCACAGAGCACCGCTCAGGGGCTGGCAGTTTGAGGGCCCGGCCAGCTCGACGCATGCGACGGTGTTCCAAGAAGGCAAAGAGGCTCTGGATGAGGAGGTGCAGGCCCAGGATGGCACCATAAAGGCCAAAGGACAGGTAATGCTTCTCCGTGTGGATGAACTGGTAGCCAGTCACATACGCTGCCAAGATGCCCCCCAGCACAGCCAGCGCAAACAGGCTGGTGCCCACCACACGCAGGGCTGTTGTCAGCTGCACCGGCATCTGCAGGGAGAAGGCAGGAGGGGGGTCACAGGGGGGGAAGGGCTGCAGTAGCTGCAGCAGGAGCCCCGCCCCCGCGGGAGGGGAAAGTCACCATTGGTGGGGGACCGGACCACAGCACCCTGGAGCAGGACTGACTACCCTTGAGCCCAGCCTCTGAGGGGGTCTCTCCACCTCTCAGGGGAGTTGACCTCCAGTTCATTCCTCTTCCCACGAGGCTTGTGGTGCTAGATAGCACCTCCAGAGTTAAGGGTACAGGTACAGACCCAAGCAGCACTCATTCCTTACACAGACCCAAGCCAGCGAGCACCCTTGGCAGGGGTGGGGGGAGTTTGGCTGAACTGGAACCAGCCAAGGCCCCCCAACCCTTAGCGATGCTCAGGAGGGTGCCCCCAGGGACCAGGGACGGTCCTGTGGGCAGGGAAGCAGCGCATTGCCCTCTGCAAGGAGAACAGGGGCCCTCAAAACAGAGCGTGGAGGAGGAAAAGAAACAGCAAACAGGGGCACTAGGTGGGGAGAGCAAAATCAGTGAGATAAAGTTTTGTTGGTGGGCTCCGCGCTCCGTACTGGAGGCAGGAAAGAAAGGGGCTTCAAGTGGGGGCTGCTGAGGCCGCAAGGGGGCGGGGCGGGGTGAGGGGGGGACCCAGCGCGGGGCTGCTGCGGGAACGCACCCGCACTGCAGCAGCCCGGGAGGGAGGGAGCTCCGCTCTCCTTCCACCAGGTCCTAGTGCCGCTGGGTCGGGAATCGGAGCGCCTGCCTAGGTGGGCGCCGGCTGTCAGGTCCCCGTCCTGCCCGCAGCTCTCAAGGCTCGGAGGACACCTGCACACGGACGCTGCTTGACTCACCTTTCCAAGCGCCCCGGAGTCTTGCTGCCCCGCGTTTCCACCCTGCGGTGGCTAATTTAGAGTCTCCGGTAGGGCACACGGCCGCGCTTCCAGCACCCAGAGACTCCAGCGGGGCGGCTGGCGGAGAAGAGGGGTGCAGGCTGCGGCCAGCTCAGGACGCTCCGTCCCACCCCTAGGGCGCTTCCCCATCGCCCCTCCCGGCTCCCCGCAGACAATGAGGTCTCACTCGCAAGCCAGCTCCAACTTGGAGCTCCCCGAAGCCGACCCCCATCCCCATCCCCATCCCGGTACACGGACTCGAGCATTCCAGGCGCTCTGGGCCGGGAAGTGCTCTCGGCAGCCTCGGGCGCCCTCCGCCCGCAGGACTCCCAGCGCGCCCCGGCTCCCCGCCTCCTCGCACGCAGAGCGGCGCCGAGGCCCCCAGCATCGCCCACCCCAGGGCTTCCGTGCCGGGAGGACGCGGCGGGCACCCCGGGCTGCCGGGGCGCCGAGGGGCTCGGTCCCCCGCCGCCGAACGGTGCTGGAGCGGCGCCCGCCGGGTGCCCGCACACGGCGCTCGCCGGGCTCCCGGCCCGCCGGGGGAGGCGGCGCCAGCCACACCCACGTGCCGGCTGCCCGAGTCGAGACCCGCGGCCGCTCCCGGGCACCTGGGCGAAGTGTGCCTGCCTGCCTGCAGACAAAGGCGGCTTTCCCGGGGTCGCCGGGCCGAGAGTCCTCCCCGGAGGGTTTGCAGGCGCGACCCTCGCACCGTGCCACCCCGCCCCCGGCCCCGAGGAGGCCCCTCCGCCCAAGACCCCACGTGCGGTCCAGAGCCCAGGGTGCCCGGGTGCCGCCGTGCCCCCTCCCCATAGCCGGCGGGTGGAAGCCCCGGCGCGCGGGGCTCGCGGGCCATCGATGGGGAAAAGCCCAGTCCCTCCCGGCTAGCCCTCCCCCAGCTCCAAGGGCCGAGCCTGGGAGCGCTCCCGAAGGTCCCTCACGATGGCCAGGGAGGCCCTCGCCAGCCGCGGACCTACCTACCTACCTACCCGGGGCTTCGGGGTCAGCAGCCCTCGGGCTGACAGGTGCACCCCCTGCGGGCGCCCCCCACCTCGCGGCGGGAAGCGAACTTGCGCGCGCGGCGGGGTGGGGGGTCCCGGAGCCGGCCAGGGAAGGGGCGCGCGGGCCGGCGGGGACAGGCGGTCGTGGCACGGCTGGCTCGCGGGGGCCCGGACAGGTGCACATAAACCCCGCGACGAGCGTGGGAGAGACCCCGAGCATCCTAGCGCCCCCTCCCCATTCATTCAGCCCCCCAGTCCATTCAGCCCGGCGGCCGCGGTGGCATGAGGAGGAGGTGGAGGAGAGAGGCTGGAGGAAGAAAGGGAGGACGACTGGCTCGGGAAGAGGCTACGGGCACCGCACGCGAACCCCCGCCGGAGGTAGACCCCCACCCAGCCTCGCGCGGCTCACCGTGCCGTCGGCCGCCCGCGCTCCGGGGTTCAGCAGGCCCGCGGCGGCTCCATGCTCCTCCTCCGCCCGCTGCGACTGCCGTGCGCCCGGCACGCCGAGCCGCCTTTAAGTAGCCGGCGCATCCCGGCCGGGAGAGGCGCCCTCCACCGGCCCCGGGGCCCGGAAAGTTGCTAGGAGTGGGGACCTCCCCTCCCCCGAGGGCCGCGAGGGAGCACCGGTTCCCGGCTGGCCCTGGGGAGGACGGCGGTCCCCCCACCTCGGGGCCCAAGAGCTGCGGGGCGCTCGCTGCGCGGCGGGGCTGGTTCCTGGAGCTCAACCTGGCGCTAAGTTTCTGGAACCACCCGCAGGACTCGACCGAAACCGTTTCCTTCGCCCGCTAATCCCCGCGACCCCGCTTGCTGCGCCTAGAAACCATCTACTCACTCACCCTGCCTGGCGGGCGAGTCGCTGGGAAGCTCCCCCACCCCGGCTTCTGCACTGGTTCGCAGTCCCGGGCACCCCCTAAAAACCAGACAGCAGAAGCTTGCAGCCTGCGAAGGAGAGGCGCGGATGGGAATTGTCACACACAGAAAGACTGGTCAAAGAAGGTGTTAACAATCGTGACAAGCTGAGCTTGGAATTCCGCAGTGGGGCGCTGATGACTTTAACGCTGTCTGCAAACAGCCCAAACCGTGTTTTAAAGCCCAAACGCGTTCCTCCTTCCCCTTTTGTACACTTTTATTTCCGACATCCACGATCTCCAAAAACTCCCAACTGACCTTAGCGCCATGGACTTGGAGGCTCCAAGGGCTTCAGGGGCCTGCGTGTGGGACTGGGGGTCCTTTGCGGAGGAAGTTTAGAACCAGCTGAAAACACTGTGTCTCCAAATCTCGGGAAACCTTGGGGGGGGGGAGATAATTAATGACTAGTCAAAACAATATTAACAGGCCTGGAGAGATCACAGAAGATGAGGTGCTGACCAGTTAAGCCAGCACTTTAGTCCCTCAGCGCCTACCGTTGGTCCCCCATCACTAAGCCATCCCGGAGCAGATCCCTCCCCAGCACTGCTGGGTGTGCCCACCCACCCCCTAAATACATGCCCATATCTACATATCATCCAAACACTCCAGAGACCATCTCATCACTACTCTCCAAACTGCAGGTATATGTCCAGGAATCTAGTTACCATCTACCGGCACTGGTTCAGCACACGGGGCCCATTCCCCTAAACCCTTACAAGGCAGTAAAGGCCTCCCACTGCAAACCATTGTCACACTTTTACAGCAGGTAGGGCAGTTGCCTTGCACAGGACTGACCCGGTGCAAATCTTCAGTACTCCATACGGTCTTCTGAGCCTCTCCAGGAATTAGTCCCGAGGATCACTAAGAGTATGCCCTGAGCTGAGTGCCACTGGGTGTCCCCCCCCCCAAAAAAAAATAAAAGGTCCATGTCAGGAGGATTCACCTGGAATGAAAAGAGTGGGAGAATATGTCTTAGTTGTCATTTCTGCAGGGGAGATGGGCGGGAGGCACCTTTGTGGGATGGATGCTACAGTAAGCTTCACATACCACTGGGACTTTGAAATGGGTCTAATTTCCCAAGTTGAGCTGCCTGCTCTAAGGAAAAAGCATTGTAGATATGGAGATTGCTTTAAGTGTGGGGTACAAGAATAGAAGAGGAAGGAACAAGTGAGGTGTGTGAAAGGCAGCCTAAGCGAAACAGATTTCTTCTAGGGCTTGGGGTCATACCCAGGAGTACTCGGGTTATTTCTGGTTCTGTGGGTGGGAGTGACCTCTAGTAGTGCTTAGGGGCCCACAAGTGCTGGGGATGGAAGTAGTGGGGAGTGGAGGTGCTGGCAGATTGCAAGGCAAGTGTGATACCTCCTGTACTATCTGGCTACTCCTGTAACCTGAAAGATTTAGTTGCAGGGCTGGAGACATTCCAGAAGGCTTTGACATCAGTCAGATTTCATCCAAGGAGGTGGTGGGAATCCACTGAGGATGTGTGAGAAGGTAGAAGCAGATTATTTGGGGCTGGCTGAGGTGGTGCTATTTGGGGCTGGGACTGGGAAGAAGGAAGCTGGTGACTGCACAGAGGCTGGACAAGGGATGCCTGCCTGAAGTGGAGATGACTGCAGGAGAAGACAGCGGGGGAACGGGTGCCGGGTGGCTGCTGAAGGGGAAGCTCTGGACTCCTTGTGTTTGAGCTAAGTGGAGCTGACAGCGCCCACAGCTCTTGTCTTCCAGAGCCCAGCTTGTGTGATGCTCAAGCCCCTTCACCAAGAGCCGTCTGTGGAGATAATTTTTCCTGAAGCAGCCGGCTGGCTCTGTCAGGAGTATAAGCCTGCCCTTGCTCCGCAGGGAAGCAATTGTGGTCTGACTGTGGTCAGGGCTCTCTCGGTTCCCCTGAGCACTGTCAAAAGGCTTGAGTGGCACCATATCCTGGGTGCTGACAGACACATAGTTGACCAAGTAATCATCAATAGAGTCCTCTAAGCTCTTCCTGTGCAGTGCTGAGGAGGACCCCCACCCTGTGGGGGGAGGTCAAACCCCTTGTTGGTGGTCTGCAAGTCTAAGAATAACTCCCAGAAAGATAAAATATATCCCATTCTTCCGTCCCCCCGTTTGGGGGAGACTTTGATAATATTATCCGGAGTAAATAATCAATGAATGCAAAAGATTAGGGGACCAAAGGTTCAGCAAAAGAGTCTTTTGTCAGTTGCAGCCAGCTCCAAAAAGCAAACCGAACAAGCCGTCAGTTCTGGCAAAAGAGCTCCCTATGCCTCCCCAACAAGCTATTTATTTCTTTCCTTAATCACCCCCACCTGGAAGATCCAGGTGGGATGACAGGCAAAATCAATATTACAACAAATACACAACAATTCCCCCTTTTTTGTAAACAAACAATAATAGTGTACAATACACAACACCACCCCAATGAAAGCTCTTTTACACAGTCTTCAGCTGTGTAACAGGACATCTCAGAGACAGCTTGATCATGAGATTAGTTAATTCCTAACGTGAGGACATGTGTGAGCCACCAAGGTGGCACCAGGTTCCCCTTTTCTGATGCCTCTTCAGCTATAAGGCTATAAACTATAAGGCTATAAGCACGTCCAGGTGCTGCTGGAAGCTGGCCTGCCAGGGAGGAAGCTTTTCGCCTTAAACTCCGGGGTCTGGTCTGGGTGGGGCTGAGCATCAGCCCTACAAAAGAGCCAGGCTCTTCCCTGCTGACTTGAAGGTCCAGATCAGAGATTAAACCACAATTGGAAATACTTTGTGTGTGTGTGTGTGTGTGTGTGTGTGTGTGTGTGTGTGTGTGTGTGTGTGTTTGCTGTTGTTATTTTGAACTGCACTTAGGATTGCTGGGAACTACTCCTGGTTTTGTGCGCAGGGTCACACCCTGCATGGGGTACCATGCTGTGCTGGATATGGAACCTGGCCTCTTGGATGTAAAGCCTACGCTCAGTACACTGAGTTTTCTCTCTGGCCTTAAAGTTGTTTGTTGTTTTTAGTGGGGCAGCATATTCCTGACTGTGCTTAGGAAAGCCCAGAGATCTTATGGGGGTGCTGAACCATATGTAGATCCAACTTGGGTTGACTGCATGCAAGATAAACAAGTGGAACATGCTATACTATTGTTCCAGCCCCGAGTTGTTTAATGAGATGATTTATGAATTTACTTCTAGCTGGGGAGGAAGCGGGGACAACCTAGTTCATAGAGGAATACAATTAGGTGAGAAAAGTTTGGCATAACTCAGTCTCTCTACAGTCTCTTATGTCTCTCTACAAAGAGACATAAGTGCTAAGGCAGTGATGGCTAACTTTTTTGAGCCCAAGTGCCCAAACTGGCGCACAAAACCAAAGAATTTCCTTAAAGTGCCAGCACATCCTCCCAATGGCCAGTCCGGTCGGCCCTGTTGCCAGATGAGCTGCAAATCAAGATACCAGCACACTCACTTCCACCATGCCACATATCTTAATTGCAGACCTTCCTGCATGCCAGCTGCAAGACATTTGCATGCTACATGCCACAGGTTCGCCATCACTGTGCTAGGGTGATAGTACAACGTGGAGGGTGCCTGTCCTGCATGTGGTCGGCCAGCCCAGGTTTGTCTCTGGCACCCCATATGGAGCCTAAACCCCAGGAGTAAGCCCTGAACATCACTGGAGCCACAGGGTGTAGCCCCCAAACAAGCAAAGGAAAAGAGAGACATAAGGTGGGGAGGGTCTGGAAGTAGGGTCACAACTACAAAGTATTGTAATTCTATTCTGCTGTTTGTAAAGGTCTCTCTTCTCTCTCTCTCTCTCTCTCTCTCTCTCTCTCTCTCTCTCTCTCTCTCTCTCTCTCTCTGTGTGTGTGTGTGTGTGTGAGAGAGAGAGAGAGAAGAAAGAGAGAGAGAGAGAGAGAGCTCAGCTCTTCAGCATCTTTGCATGTCCAGGAACACCTCTAGCCCCAGATCTGCCACATACCAAACAGGGGTGGCTACCTACTCACCCCTCAGGCCAGAGCTGTGAGATCCTAGGGAGAGAAAAGGGGTGCTTGGAAATGTGGGTGGAAGAGCCCCTCAGAAGTTCTCAAAAGGTCAAACCTCCCCCCACTGTGGGTTTCTGAGCATTCACCCCCAAACTGGGGATGAAGCTTGGTGGCAAAGCACTTGCCTTGCAAGTGTGAGTTCTCAAATTTATTCCCTGGCTGAGTCCCCAAAGAAACCCTCAAGTACCTGTCCACACACAGAAAATACACAAAGACCTCTCTGCTGCTAGCTTTCTCGGAGGCTGCTCCATGCTCTTACCACCACTCTACTGTCTCCCTTGCCTCTCCCCTCACTCTCCCTACTCAGTGGTCACAGTGTTCTACCCACTCGTTGTGACTCTGCTGTGTGCTGGCTGCAGTCTAGCTGGTTCTGGAACTGATGGACAGATGAAGTCTCTCTGCTCTGTGTCCCACATTTCCAATTCAGCCTTCTCTTCCATTTTGCAGTTTCCCTCCCCACCTTATTTTTTCCCTCCATCAAAAGAGCACCCTCTTCCAGTCTCACCCCCCCCCCATATGGGACAGTGCCAGAAAGAAGTTTCAGACACTCCATTGTTGTCCTGGACACTAAATCAGTGAAGTGAAATTTGAATTCAGAGATGAAAGGGGGACAGAGAGCAAACCACAACAGACCTTCAAAGACAAGGCTTCAGGGCTTCATTTGGGGTTCCTGGGAAGTCAGGTCACATTGCTTACACTGCAATGCTTCACTCTTTCTTAGGGCCCCCCTCCTAGCACCCTGAAAGAAGAGCAGGCCTTCTCACAAGCAGAAGGCACAGGACCCTTCTGGGGCTATAGGGGCGGCTTGTGATTTTGGGGTACTGTGTGAAGGGACTGGAAAGTTTCATGCTGAGAACCACATTTCTCAAACATGTATTTTGGCTTGGGGGGGGCACACCTGGCATTTTCTCAGGGACCAGGTTGTCCCAGGGATGAAACCTGGGGCTCCTGCATGCAAAGCCCTTGCTGTGGTCCTAGTCCCACTCCAGTTAAGGAGAGCTCACAGGTTTGGGGGTACATTTGGAGCACAATATTATCTAGCCTTTGGAGCTAGATCACCTGGGTCCAAATACTGGTTTGGTGACTTCTGTTGAGCTCTGATCTGGGCCATGTCATTAGCCTTTAGCAGCCTCAATAGAGAGTGAGGAGAGCTGGCAGCTGGGACTTCATGGCTCTGATGCAGTGGGCGAGGAAACATCCAATGCAGGTGAGCAGGAGCAGCTCAACCCCAAGAGCTCATTGCCCTTCAGGCATGATTCCGAAACGACCCATCCCACCTGACTGGACCACCACATCCTGAGCTCTGTGGGCATCATCGTCCGTGGAGCCCCCAAATGCCACACAAACCTGGACACTTGACCATAAAGGCAAAGCTGAGTACAAGAGGCTTGTGGGGCTTCGGGATTTCTCTCGGAGAGAAAACAGTGCGGCACTAACTGGGGCTTGTAAGCCACTCACACTTTTTGGGGGGACATGCTGGTGCTCATGGGATCATGCCAGGGATCCATTGTCAGGCCACCACATGTGAAGCACATGCTCAGCCCACTGAGCCCTCTCAGGCCTTGCTTGTAGCAGTTCCTGTGCATCTCCCCCAGCGGTGCCCTCATACAGGATCATAGGGAGGACCGTATCAGGGCTCTGCTGTGGGGCTGGTAATGCGGTTCAGGGGGTTCGAGCAGCAACATCAGTAGCAGACGGTGTGGAAGGCGTTACCAGAGTTGCTGGTGGAGACTTTGGGCTGTTTAAAAAGCCCCTCATGAGTCAGGAGTGAATACACAGCAGGGTAGGGCATTTGCCTTTTTATGCAATCCACCTGGGTTCGATCCCTGGCATCCCATATGGTCCCCCGAGCCTGCCAGGAGTGATTCCTGAGCACTGCTGGGTGTGACCCAAAACCCAAGATATAAATAATATAACATGTCCCTCACTTTTGGAGCCGCATTCTGACCTCTGAAGACTAAGTCGATAAAAACTCTTCATGTAGAGCCTTGGGGAAAACCACAGACTAACACTTGGCACTCAGAAACAGTCAATAGGCCATTGGGAGGCAAAGGCTGAAAGCAGTTTGGGGGGCGGGGGGCTGTACAGCCATGTGAACCTCAGGGAAAATGCTGGGGTGCAGTGGGCAGGGTGCAGTTAGTCTCCGTAAGGAGGGAAAAGGCGGGGTGGTGGGATTGGCATCAAGTGGCCATTATCTTGGGGGGTGGGGTGGGGTGGGGAGGGGATTTCTCTGAGAAATATTGAAGCTGACCTGAAGGGCCTTTCACACAATCCAAACCCAGTCCCAAAGCTCTTGGGGACTGTTACTCTTCAGCACGCGCAGACGGGGCAGAAACGGGGCAGAGTCGGGCAGTCAATGCTGGGGATACCTAATCTGCAACACTGAGGATCACAAGCCTCTCTAGATGTGTATGTTGGGGTACATGTGCACACAAGCCCCTCACCAGCTTCTCAGAGTGTCTGGTGGTGGCTGTGTCTGCGGTCACACTAGATGATTCTGAGTTTACTCTTGGCCCCGTGTCAGGGCAGTTAGTTGTTGCGATGCCTGGGGAAGGGGTGTGACTCATCGAGTTGTAATGCCCAAAGAGACCAGCTGTGCCAGGGTCCCTGTTACTGAGCTCCATTCCTGGGGTCTGATGGAGCTTCCATAGTCACAGGGGCGTAGGGTGTGGGTTCATTCTCCAGAGATTTCAACCCGAGAGCCTGGGTGATGCAGGACATCTGGGGTGGGTCCCACAAATGTGTGTGTGTGTGTGTGTGTGTGTGCCAAGGGCTCTGAGCACAGCCCCGGGAGACAGAGTCAGAGCCACTCCCCAGAGACAGTCTGCGGCCTTGGGATATGTGGGGTGGGGTGTGTGTATGTTTGGAGGGGTGTGCTGTGTCAGTCCCCAGCACCACATGGTCTTCGGAGCACTGTCTGAATGGAACATTGGGTGGATGGGATGATGTGTGTGTGTGTGTGTGTGTGTGTGTGTGTGTGTGTGTGTTCAGGCCCCTGCACTGTCTGAATGAAACATTGGGTGGATGGGATGGTGTGTGTGTGTGTGTGTGTGTGTGTCCAGGCCCCTGCACTGTCTTCCTGGCTGCTGCAGGGAGCTGCGCTCTGCAGAGGCACCGAGTGGTGGCTGTAGCCAG